>NC_058089.1:3369677-3484871 GCF_014858855.1 Bufo gargarizans
TCTTGGCATCACTGACCTGGCCCTCTCCTGGATCATATCATACCTCACAGACCGAATGTTTAGCGTCTCCCACTCCCGCACCACCTACTCGTCTCATTCCCTCTCTGTTGGTGTCCCGCAAGGCTCTGTCCTAGGACCCCTGCTCTTCTCTATCTACACTTTTGGTCTGGGACAGCTCATAGAGTCCCATGGCTTTCAGTATCACTTTTATGCTGACGACACACAAATCTACCTCTCTGGTCCAGACATCACCACCTGACTATCAAGAATCCCACAATGTCTATCTTCTATATCATCCTTCTTTGCCTCTCGCTTTCTAAGACTTAACATGGATAAGACAGAATTCATCATCTTTCCCCCATCTTGTTAAACCCCCCCAACAGACCTATCTATCACGATCAATGGCTGCACACTCTCCCCAGTCAACAAAGCCCGCTGCCTTGGAGTGACCTTTGATTCTGCCCTTTCCTTCCGACCGCACATCCAAGCCCTTTCCACCACCTGCCGCCTCAAACTCAAAAACATCTCCCGCATCCGTGCTTTCCTTAACTTTGAATCTGCGAAAATGCTTGTACATGCCCTCATCATCTCCCGCCTGGACTACTGCAACACTCTCCTCTGTGGCCTTCCATCTAGCACTCTCGCACCCCTCCAATCTATCCTAAACTCTGCTGCCCGACTAATCCACCTCTCCCCCCATAACTCCTCTGCCTCTCCCCTCTGCCAATCCCTTCACTGGCTCCCCATTGCCCAACGAATTCACTTCAAAGTACTAAACAAATACATGCAAGGCGTCCACAACCTGTCCCCCCCTACATCTCTGAGCTACTTTCCCGATACACCCCCACACGCACTCTCCGATCCTCACAAGAGCTCCTTCTCTCCTCTCCTCTTATTGCCTCTTCCCACAATCGACGTCAAGATTTCTCCCGTGCATCCCCCACACTCTGGAACTCGCTGCCCCAACATATCAGACTCTCACCTACAGTGGAATCCTTCAAAAGAAACCTGAAAACCCACCTCTTCAGACAAGCCTCCAACCAGTGACCCTGCTGCCTCTATACCGCCATGACCCGCTTCACCCGCACCTACTGTGTCCTTCTCCCATACCATGTAGATTGTAAGCCTCGTGGGGCAGGGCCCTCTCCTTCTGTACCAGTCTGTAACTCGTCTTGTTTATGATTAGTACAATTGTCTGTATTATGTATGTGCACCGCTTATCATATGTACAACGCTATGGAATGAATGGCGCTTTAATAATAAATAATAATAATAATTTCACCCTGCTGGTACCAAGTAGAGTGAATTCCAACAAAGTAAAGAAATATTTTTGTATTACCAAGTTCATTCAGTAAGGAGGGGGGGTGCGTGCGCGCGCGCGCGCTATCTCACCCTCGCCGGAAAGTACTTGATTCAACAAGTCTGTGGAAAAGCAAAATAAATATTAGTAACTATCCTATAAATTAATAAAAACATCACATTGTTAATGTCCCCAGCTTGTGAATCCAATAAGACTCTCGTTGTCATAATAGGGGTGTCCTGCCTCCGCGACGTGGTTGTAGCACCTGTACCAAGACGTGATATCTTGGTTGCGATACTTGGTGTTTGGATTCCGCAAAGTGGCAAGGTATCAGTAAAAAGGTGTGTCCAAGGCACATCGTGGATTTGTGTTTCGAGATCCGGTCATTAATGTCTACAGTGCTGAGGTAAATGGGAGCGAGACTCCTCGATGTCTACAGTCCTGGAGTAAATAGGAACGAGCACAGACTCACTGATGTCTACAATCCTGGGGTAAATGGTAGTGAGCACAGACCGGACGCTGCATGCAGGGAGAGTGTTAGGCTTTTATTATTTAAGAAAAACAGTTCTGGTGACCTGTAAGCATTACTAATCGGTGCAATACAGCTCCATTGCACCAGTGACACAGAAATACAATACTTGTGGTCGGATCGGCTATCAGAAAGGTGAACCTAACCTATCTACAACAAGCAGTAGAGTTATGCCATAACTGCTGTGGTAGGGCAGCCTAAAGGGGGCCACCTTAATGAGAAGTGACTGTAAGAAGGAGTGGGTGGGTGGGTGGTCGAAATCAGCTGAATCAGCGTCAGCCTGGGCCCACAGGTGCCTGTAAATAGCCTAGTAATCAGCCAGCCTGGCCCATAGGTGCGCAATACATTGCTTAATACTTAATGATGCTTTTCAGTCTGTGGGTGACCTGTAGTTATTTTTGGTCGGTGCAATACTACTCCTTACCACCAGTGACACGGAAATACAATAGTTAATCCGTCTGTTAATTGTGTTGCTGACACATACCTATATTTGGGTCCGCCAAAACCATTTTTTTCCGTTGTCACACGAAAATACAATAGTTAAAAGGTCTGTTAATTGTGAGTATGAGGACGTGGGAAGACCCCCGCAGCACGTCTCTGATGACGAAACACACATGCCAACTGCTGCAATCTTCTGCAGACCAGTCAGGAGGGCAGGGGTGAGGAGTGGGTGGAAGATTATGTGGAGTATGATGAGGTTTTAGACCTCACATGGCATCCAAGCCATGCCAGTGACGTGTGCAGTTTGGAGGAAGAGGTGGGGGTCACGCAGCGCCAGCTGCACAGCAAAAGAGGGAGCAGGGTGCAAAAGCAGAGTGGCTGCCCCTCAGCCAGTACGTCTGCTACTGCGAAACGTGCCAAGGAACATAGCGCACCAAAGCCAGCGCAAAGGAGTTCCCTGGCGGGGCAGCTCGCTGACAACAAGATGCGAGTGGTGTGCACGCTGTGCAATCAGAGCCTGAAACAAGGCATAAACGCTCTAAACCTGAGCACCACCTGCATGATCCGGCATCTAACCGCAAAGCACGAGCTTGTCATCGCAATTCATACGATTTTCCTTCTTCTTTGTGTGGTGCCAAATCAATTAGAAGTAGAAGTATGCACGTGCTATACACACTAGGTGGTTTCATCCCCCTGAGCAAGACCCTGTTTATTTGAAAATCCATTCACATATATAGCAGACATGACATCACAAAAGGAGTGTTCCTTAAGAAGAGTCTATTGGCTCCTTAACCTGAGTGGTTTCAGCAACTTCAACTCTGAGTTGATAGATAGATTTGAAAACTGCAACCTAACTCCCCCCTTGACCTTAAAGCAAAGAATGCACACACGGCTCATACATCTAGTTTGCTGCCATCCAGTGGACAAAAATGTGTACTACAGGATGTAGACAAATAAAATCCATCTCTTACAAATCCCTCCTTTTTCAGGAAATAGACCAAAGGTGAACAGGCAAAGTGAGGTACTCTCCCAACGCCCTAAACAGCGAAGAGCTGGACTTTCCTTATTGCTTCACCAGGTCCCCTCACCCTCTTTCGGGTTTGCCTTCACCTTGTCCGATTTACCCCGCAACCATCAACAAGGTTTTATTTACTTTAGGATGGAATAATCTTTGTCTTTGAAAGGGGCACAGTACATATACATAGTTTGGGCATGGATGTATTAAACATTTTTAAAAAACAATTTTCCTAAAATGGAGAACTATATAACAGCCTGTTAAAACCAAATGCTAAAAACATTGTAGTCGCTGAACCAGTTCCTAAAACATTATTCTGGCCATGATGTGATTAAGTTCTGAATTTTTCCCGTCAGTTCATCTGATAAAGTCCATCAGTTTCTTCAGATCCTTGGAGATCCTTCCACCAGGGGCCGTGTTGTCCGGAATGTAGATGCAGCAGGTCCTGTAGACCCCTCCTTTTTCTGCTGTCAAGGACCAGTTGGTTCTCTAGAGTCATCACTGGAAAAGAGCTCAGTAGTTCTATCATTCCCTTCGCAGCATCACAGATGTAATTCACAAATCTCTGTTGATGACAATAGAGATGTTAATACAATCTACATTTTTTTTATACTACTAATCGTGGGAATGACTCAAATCCTGCAACTATCTGACTTTTAGCTTTAAATTCTTTAAATTCTACAGACTCCTATGGCATCCATGTACACACGTGAGTCAAGGGATGCAGGGAGTGACCTCCTTAGTCGTGACCGGACATTGTTTTTGCTTACTGATTTGATCCCACTCAGGAGGTGAGAATAGAATAAATGGCACCAGTACTTGATCAGGGTACATTGGCCACTTCATTCTACCTGTATCCTGGGTTGGAGTTTCAAATCTCCACACAATCACCAGATATCTGCGTTTTGATAATTTTGGTTGATAAACCAACTGTCAGAAACTATCAGTCACTACTCGTCTTATTCAGCTGAATTATGTAAGAACAATATCCTGGAGGGAAAACGCCAAAGGGCTTTCCTGTATAAATCCTGTCTCTAAGGCCAGTTTCTCTTTTATATTTTTAAATTGGCCAAATATTTAATGCCAATTATAGGAAAGGATGTAGGAGCCACAGATGCAACTGAACTTTGAGGTTTTTCCCTCACCTACATTCTAAATTCGCCTAAGGGATCTTTGTCACTTACACAGGCTCCTAACACATATATCCCCGAATCCTGTTGCATAGGATTTCTAATGGACAGGAACAGAGGATTACACTCATTATGTTTACAACTGTTTGGTGGTGTTCCCTTCAGGACAGTCATCCTTTGCGACAAACCTTCGCCTTTACTGACTCTAGAGGTAGTTTCCACTGGTTTATATTCCCAACACTTCAGACTAGTGTTCCATTCTGTTAATCTCCAATATCCACAGTTGGTATGGTCATATCTAAACACAATTACCATAGACTGGGTCAGTTCCAGTCACACAGATGTACTTATCAGACCAAAGCCAAGTGTCCTATCTGTCATCTGTCTTACAGTCCACTATACTGCAAAAGTCAACTTAGTTGTTACTGACTCATCTTGATAATATAGCACTGTTGGAATTTGATTTGACTGTGATTTCCCCCTTGTACAATATGGAACAAACATTATGGCTCTTATTGTCCTGGCACTTGATTGCAATATGACACGTAAATCCAATCAGGCTCTTCTTCCAATTCGACAGCAGTGGCGGCGGTTATCAGATAAATATAAAACGTTCTATGTGTAAAAGTCGCAGACTAAGCAGAAGTCCTGAGAATAGGAGTCGATCCTCCCTCCTTATCGCATGCAATCAACAAAACCAAAACTCCAGGTCCGCGCTTCTAAGGAGATAGAGTTGGAAAACGCCTTGTTGAAGGAAAGCGCAGATATCAGGACTTGATGTAGATCTTCAAACCGTAGCTCTAGGACTTTCCACACATCTCTTGTTTCACCACTACCCAATCTCCTGATTGTGAAGAATGAATTGCTTCTATACAGCCTGGATTCTAGAAAACAACTAAAACTTGGAAATACACATTAGATAATCAATTTGTGCAATAGACAACATAATTTGGAAAACTACTATGCTGCATCTGGAGCTGTTGGGCAAACAAAGACCTAATCTAGGGGCATTCCCAAAGAGTACTTCATAAGGATGTGTACTGGATGTAGAAAAACCCTAGGGGTAGATACTCTCACCTCAGTCAGTATCTTCTAGCTGTAGCCTTTGCTACAGGATAAATCTCCAAATATCCTGGAAAGAGATCAATACAGACATATTCACACTGTTCCACCTTTGTTCTGAATGTAGTCAATCCGCAGTCTCTGAAATGGGTAAGATGACCTTGGCATATGCCTTCCTGGAACTCCCATAGTTCTCCCATCATTATTACAGCATTCACTTCTCAACTAACCTAGTGGCAGCATTGCTGAACCCAGAAGCCATCCACCACAGAACCCAATCACACCTTCTCTCTCTTGATTTGTCCATGTTCTAAATCCATCCTCTTTAAGTAGAGTGCCCTCTGAAGAAAGAGTTTCTTACCGACTCGCCAGAGTCCATTCTCAATCATCACTTCTACCTTTATCCTTTGATGTTTCCTTTCAGCCTCTGTAGCCTGTATCTGAAAAAGACAAACTTTTTGGAAGTCCATTGGCCTTAAGCCATCCCATATCGCACAGACTTCCACTTAGCGTAGATTTCAGGTAATAGTTTAGCCTTTACCTCCTCAGGCAGCATTAGGGCATCAAACATCTTTCATACACTCCGCATTCATTATTGACGGGCTTACCCATGGATCAAACGAAATCTCTGCTTCACCAGATTAGACCATAATAATGAGTGATACCATACCTGGATTAATATTGATGTTCGCAGTCTTATCCTCAGCCATCTTACAAACCTCAGCGAGTGTCTTCAGCTCTGTCTCCTGCACTAACATTGCTGGAGGGAGTGGTTCTTTCTTGACCACATCAGATTAAGTAGGAACAGCATCTCCTGTCCGAGATGATCCATCTTCCAAGAACCTGAAATTATCTACCAGAAACTCAAAAATGTGGTTATTAATTGGAGACAGTCATGTGAATTTATTTGAATTTTTATTTATAGAGGTGGAAAAGCACTACTACTCCCAGAAAGCACTACTACCCCCCCCCCCTCCCTCCAGAGGCAGCAGAGTAGTCAGATCTAATTTTGTACACCCTTAAGACTGTGATTCATTGGTGAGAGAAGTAGGAACTACATTACTATCTACTCCTACACATGTGATACTACCCTGAGCCAAGAAAGATCCTGGAACATGTTTGCTGTGAGGCAATGGAAACAGATCCTAAGGATTGTATAGATAATAGGGATCCAGCATTTGATTCTGGGTTGTTAATTCCCTATGGGCGTGGCACTTGAAGGGCTGAACATTTGTAGCTCCTCCCATGGGCGAGGAAGTGGGCAAGTACATACAAAGTCTTCCTTCCCCCTCTAGTGGGGAGGACTGATAGGCAGCCACGCCGCCTTAGGCCTTTGTGCAATTTAACTTTAACAACATGGAGGGACAAAATGGACTTCACTCAGGCCTAGCCAACACTAGACATTTCCAGATGATTCTTAAGACCATCCACAAAGGCAGCACTTAAGATTTTCAAATGGATATCTAAGGTAAGCTCCAAAACCCAAATCCAACCAACTTTCCTGGAGTTTAGTGAAAACTTTCTCCACACTTTCTGTTCTGTCCTGATGCATATTCAGACAATGTCACAGGATAATCACCTAAATGCTTCCCCTCAGACTCCATGATCTCCACTATGCTATAAATACCCAGCTCTTCATTGGACTAAATTTTCCAAATCTAATCAATAAAAGGAAAAAACTCTCCATATTTTAACCAATTTTCTACAAACCGCATAAGTAAGTCCTCTGGAATTCTACTCATCGTGAGAAAATTGATATTACTACTGGGGATATTGGGTGCCGCAGATTTCATAAATCATAAAATGGTGCTAGAAATCTCACATTTTCACTCCTATCTGAATAAGGATTTAGAATAGGGGCAACCTTAGATTGACTGGATTCGTCAGAGATACTTCCAGTTGACATCATAGGAATAATCTCTGCAGGCACATTTTAACAATACACCCGGCCTGCACTCCTATAGAACTGCCTATTCTTGTTCGCAATTACGGACAAGAATAAGAATTTTTTTTTTTTTCGGATGCGCTGGTCTGGGGCACACTCCGGAAATGCGAACAGCACACTGTGTCCTGTCAGCATCCATTCCTGCCCTATAGAAAATGAATGGGTCTGCACCCGTTCCGCAATTTGTAGCACAGGAGAAAGAGGAGGAGAG
The DNA here is from genome assembly GCF_014858855.1 of Bufo gargarizans. Lineage (NCBI taxonomy): Eukaryota > Metazoa > Chordata > Amphibia > Anura > Bufonidae > Bufo > Bufo gargarizans. Next base: position 3,377,311 of record NC_058089.1, read on the forward strand.
ATGATTCCCACGGTTATCAGCCCAGTCGTCCACAGGTGGCTCCGAGGGTGGGTTCCTGCACCAACAGAAGCCAGGTACACAACTGTCCAGCCAGGGCACAGTTTTGGGGGATGAGGAGGATCCATGTTCACAGCAGGGTGGTACCTAAATCAGCTTGCGGGCATTACTGAAGCGTGGCTTGGGGGATACAGAGGACACAGACTATACACCTCCCACTGAGAACAGGTTGTCCTCTGGGCAGCCTGGCCCACATGAGCGACTACATGCTGCAGTGCCTGCACAATGACCACTGAGTTGCCTAAGTTCTAACCAGTGCTGATTACTGGTGGACACCCTGCTGGATCCCTGCTAGAAGGACAACGTGTCGTCCTTAATTCCATCATTGGAGCATGATCGGAAGATGCACGAGTACAAGCGCACGCTGGTAGACGTGCTACTGATGGCGTTCTCACCTGACGGGCGGCTCAGTGGAAGCCTGAGGCGAAGGAGAAGGAAGAAGTCGCCAACGCAGCTGGGGCACAGTCAGCACCTCAGGAGGAAGGGTTAGCATGGCTGAAATGTGGAAAAGCTTTGTCAGCACGCCACAACAATCAGCACCACCAGCTGATATGGAACGTCTTAGCAGGAGGAAGCATTTCAGCAACATGGTGGAACAGTACATGTGCACACGCCTACACGTACTGACTGATGGATCTGCCCCATTCAACTTCTGGGTCTCCAAATTGGGCATGTGGCCTGAGCTTACCCTTTACGCCTTGGAGGTGCTGGCCTGCGCTGCAGCAAGTGTATTGTCCGACGTGTGTGTAGCACAGCAGGGGGGGTGATCACGGACACGCGCATCCGCCTGTCCACAGCCAACGTGGACAAGCTCACATTCATTAAAATGAACTAGACATGGTTCCCACAGGACTTGTCCGTCCCTTAGCCAGAGTCAAGAAGTATACCGGCTGCACCCAACCATCGTTATACACCTGCGCACTTTGTGCGTTCTCTTTTCCATTTGTCAATGTTTTGGGGATGACAACATCAACCCCCCCCCAACAGTTTCATCTGTCTAACTGTTGTAGGAGAGGACATTTTTCTGTGGAGTGTGTCTGTGATGCTAAGGCCCCTTTCACACGAGCGAGTTTTCCGTGCGGGTGCAATGCGTGATGTGAAAGCATAGCACCCGCACTGAATCCTGACCCATTCATTTTAATGGGTCTGTGTACACGAGCGTTTTTTTTCACGCATCAGTTCTGCGTTGCATGAAAAACACAGCATATTCTATATTCCGCGTTTTGCCCGCAGCCCTAGAAGTCAATGGAGCTTCAGTGAAAAACGCATTGCATCCGCAAGCAAGTGCAGATGCAATGCGTTTTTCACTGATGGTAAACCTTCAGTTTTTTATCATGCGCGTGAAAAACACATCAACCAAACGAAAAAACTGAACGCAATCTCAGACAAAACTGACTGATCTTGCTTGCAAAATGTTGCTAGTTTTCACTGAACGCACCCTGAACTCATCCGGAGCCAATCCGTCATGCTCGTGTGAAAAAGGCCTAATGCGAATTTTTTTACCCAGGACATACAAGCACCAAACTGTCACGCGGCGGCCCTTAGCGACCTGACACAGAATTGGCAGACACATGGAAGAAAACCAAACAGAAAGAGTGCTGGCTCCCTCCCTCGCCTCCCCTGCTTCCACTTACACCGCCATTTCCACCTCCTCCTCCATTTGGACCTCCACCTCCTAGCTCAAGATTATTATGTCTTATATTGGCAGAATAGAGAAATATACCAGCCACCCCCCAAACAATGGCTATAGGTCACAGACAGAATTGACAGACATTAAAAAACAAACAAAAAACAGTAAGAGTGTTTGCTTCTTCCTCCACCGACACCACCAGGTTCACATCCAACTCAACTTCCTACTCCACTTGGACCCTACGGCCTCTTGGTTCAATTGATTTTTATTTTTATTTATTTTATGTTATTTTAAGTCATTTCTCTAGCCACATTTGTTTGCAGGGCAATTGTACTTTTTTACAGCCATTTTTCAGCCCAAAAGTCCTGGTCCTCATTGACTTCAATGGGGTTCATTGTTTGGGGTCAAGTTCGGAACCCAAACTGAGCTTTGAAATGAAGTTCGATCGAACCCCTCGAACACGGACAACCACTGATCCACTCATCACAAATAAAATCACTTATTTTTTTAGGGATTTTCTTTTATTACTATACATTTTTTTATCAATTTTTTTTAAACTAGCCCATTAAAGAATTACAGTCTTGCAAAATCTAACTTTTAATGTACTAGTAAAATTACTGGACTTCACACGGGTCTATTCCATTTGTTGTTTGTGTGGTTAAAAGATACCCACAGCGCCCATAACAGTGACATCCACAGTGCTCCCATAACAGTGACATCCACAGCGCCCCCATAACAGTGTCATCCACAGCGCCCCCATAACAGTGTCATCCACAGCGCCCCCATAACAGTGACATCCACAGCGCCCCCATAACAGTGACATCCACAGCGCCCCCATAACAGTGTCATCCACAGCGCCCCCATAACAGTGACATCCACAGTGCCCCCATAACAGTGTCATCCACAGCGCCTCCATAACAGTGACATCCACAGCGCCCCCATAACAGTGACATCCACAGCGCCCCCATAACAGTGACATCCACAGCGCCTCCATAACAGTGACATCCACAGCGCCCCCATAACAGTGACATCCACAGCGCCCCCATAACGGTGACATCCACAGCGCCCCCATAACGGTGACATCCACAGCGCCCCCATAACAGTGACATCCACAGCGCCCCCATAACAGTGACATCCACAGCGCCCCCATAACAGTGACATCCACAGCGCCCCCATAACAGTGACATCCACAGTGCCCCCATAACGGTGACATCCACAGCGCCCCCATAACGGTGACATCCACAGCGCCCCCATAACAGTGACCTCCACAGCACCCCCATAACAGTGACATCCACAGCGCCTCCATAACAGTGACATCCACAGCGCCCCCATAACAGTGACATCCACAGTGCCCCCATAACAGTGACATCCACAGTGCCCCCATAACAGTGACATCCACAGCGCCTCCATAACAGTGACATCCACAGTGCCCCCATGACAGTGACATCCACAGTGCCTCCATAACAGTGACATCCACAGTGCCCCCATAACAGTGACATCCACAGTGCCCCCATAACAGTGTCATCCCCAGTGCCCCCATAACAGTGACATCCACAGTGCCCCCATAACAGTGACATCCACAGTGCCCCCATAACAGTGACATCCACAGTGCTCCCCATAACAGTGACATCCACAGTGCCCCCATAACAGTGACCTCCACAGTGTCCCCATAACATTGGCATCCACAGTGCCCCCATAACAGTGACATCCACAGTGCCCCCATAACAGTGACATCCACAGTGCTCCCCCATAACAGTGACATCCACAGTGCCCCCATAACAGTGACATCCACAGTGCTCCCCATAACAGTGACCTCCACAGCGCCCCCATGACAGTGACATCCACAGCGCCCCCATAACAGTGTCATCCACAGCGCCCCCATAACAGTGACATCCACAGTGCCCCCATAACAGTGACATCCACAGTGCCCCCATAACAGTGACATCCACAGTGCCCCCATAACAGTGACATCCACAGTGCCCCCATAACAGTGACATCCACAGTGCCCCCATAACAGTGACATCCACAGCGCCCCCATAACAGTGACATCCACAGTGCCCCCATAACAGTGACATCCACAGTGCCCCCATGACAGTGACATCCACAGTGCCCCCATGACAGTGACCTCCACAGTGCCCCCATGACAGTGTCATCCACAGTGCCCCCATAACAGTGACATCCACAGTGCCCCCATAACAGTGACATCCACAGTGCCCCCATAACAGTGTCATCCACAGTGCCTCCATGACAGTGCCTCCATGACAGTGACATCCACAGTGCCTCCATAACAGTGACATCCACAGTGCCCCCATAACAGTGACATCCACAGTGCCCCCATAACAGTGACATCCACAGTGCCTCCATGACAGTGACATCCACAGTGCCTCCATGACAGTTACATCCACAGTGCCCCCATAACAGTGACATCCACAGTGCCCCCATAACAGTGACATCCACAGTGCCCCCATAACAGTGACATCCACAGTGCCCCCATAACAGTGACATCCACAGTGCCTCCATGACAGTGACATCCACAGTGCCCCCATAACAGTGACATCCACAGTGCCCCCATAACAGTGACATCCACAGTGCCCCCATAACAGTGACATCCACAGTGCCCCCATAACAGTGACATCCACAGTGCCCCCATAACAGTGACATCCACAGTGCCTCCATAACAGTGACATCCACAGTGCCCCCATAACAGTGACATCCACAGTGCCCCCATAACAGTGACATCCACAGTGCCCCCATAACAGTGACATCCACAGTGCCTCCATGACAGTGACATCCACAGCGCCCCCATAACAGTGACATCCACAGTGCCCCCATAACAGTGTCATCCACAGTGCCCCCATAACAGTGACGCACATGGCCGGCAAACGTGTTTTGCGATCACAGCACTGGGACCCAATTAGTGGGGTGTCATTGTGCAGTCTGTCCTTTATCAGGGGTGTCATTGTGCAGTCTGTCCTTTATCAGGGGTTTCATCGTGCAGTCCGTCCTTTATCATGGGTGTCATCGCGAAGTCCATCCTCTATCAGGGGTGTCATCGTGCAGTCTTTCCTCTATCAGAAGTGTCATTGTGCAGTCTATCCTCTATCAGGGGTGTCATTGTGCAGTCTGTCCTCTATCATGGGTGTCATCGCGAAGTCTATCCTCTATCAGGGGTGTCATTGTGCAGTCTGTCCTCTATCATGGGTGTCATCGCGAAGTCTATCCTCTATCAGGGGTGTCATTGTGCAGTCTGTCCTCTATCAGAGGTGTCATCGTGCAGTCCGTCCTTTATCACGGGTGTCATTGTGTAGTCCATCCTTTATCAGGGGTGTCATCGTGCAGTCCGTCTTTTATCAGGGGTGTCAATCTATCCTCTATCAGGGGTGTCATCGTGCAGTCCGTCCTTTATCAGGGGTGTCATCGTGCAGTCCGTCCTTTATCAGGGGTGTCATCGCGCAGTCTATCCTTTATCAGGGGTGTCATCGCGCAGTCCGTCCTTTATCAGGGGTGTCATTGTGTAGTCCGTCCTTTATCAGGGGTGTCATCGCGCAGTCTATCCTCTATCAGGGGTGTCATCGCGCAGTCCGTCCTTTATCAGGGGTGTCATTGTGTAGTCCGTCCTTTATCAGGGGTGTCATCGCGCAGTCTATCCTCTATCAGGGGTGTCATCGCGCAGTCTATCCTCTATCAGGGGTGTCATCGCGCAGTCCGTCCTTTATCAGGGGTGTCATTGTGTAGTCCGTCCTTTATCAGGGGTGTCATCGCGCAGTCTATCCTCTATCAGGGGTGTCATTGTGCAGTCTGTCCTCTATCAGAGGTGTCATCGTGCAGTCCGTCCTTTATCACGGGTGTCATTGTGTAGTCCATCCTTTATCAGGGGTGTCATCGTGCAGTCTGTCCTTTATCAGGGGTGTCATCGTGCAGTCTGTCCTCTATCAGGGGTGTCATAGCGCAGTCCGTCCTCTATCAGGGGTGTCATCGTGCAGTCCGTCCTCTATCAGGGGTGTCATCGTGCAGTCGGTCCTCTATCAGGGGTGTCATCGCGTAGTCCGTCCTCTATCAGGGGTGTCATCGCGCAGTCCGTCCTTTATCAGGGGTTTCATCGTGCAGTCCATCCTTTATCAGGGGTGTCATCGCGTAGTCCGTCCTTTATCAGGGGTGTCATCGTGCAGTCCGTCCTCTATCAGGGGTGTCATCGTGCAGTCCGTCCTTTATCAGGGGTGTCATCGCGCAGTCCGTCCTTTATCAGGGGTGTCATCGCGCAGTCCGTCCTTTATCAGGGGTGTCATTGTGCAGTCTGTCCTCTATCATGGGTGTCATCGCGCAGTCCATCCTTTATCAGGGGTGTCATCGTCCAGTCTGTCCTCTATCAGGGGTGTCATCACGCAGTCCTTCCCCTACCTTGGGTGTCATTGCGCAGTCCTTCCCCTACCTAAGGTGTGTGAGGGTAAGCATACAGGCGTCCATTTTGTATATGTATTCAATTTAAATCTATGTATAACCTGCACTTTAATCGGAGGGGATTTATCCTTGGAGGAAGGAGTACAAATTATGCAGTGGGCACCTACTCCCCCCACACTGGTCATTTATTTACTTATCTCAAACTAAACCTAGTAACTTAAAGCTTGTCTACACTAGGACACTTTTACTGCGCTTGTGTATAAATACATGCACTGCTCATTATAATAGAGGGCATCACGAGGAACACATCTTGTATGTGTCTGTGTCGAGACCTTGAGCCGGCTCACTCAACTTCAGAACTATTAGGGGACCTCATCACATCAGAAGGTCGGTTTGCGACCACAGAAAATGGGGCCCAACGTGGGGCAGAACATCTAGTAAGGACATTCGGATCGACAATGGCAAGTGCCCCACCGGGAGAAACAGACCATAAAGCAGCTGCACGGTAAGAAATGTTATTCTTACAAAATGACCCTCTGTCCCTCCCTGTGTTGACTGCTAAGTCTGGGAGAGTGCTACATGTTTTAATTGTCCCGTCCAAAGAACTGTGATATGGATGTGATGTTCGTTTAATGTTATGCTGCCAATGTGGAGTTGACAGTCTCCACAGACCAGGGTTTGTCATGGGCAACTGGTATTATACATAGTAATGTAAGTGGGAAATTCTTCATCTTGTAAGTGGGCTGCAGTGTGATAGTGCTAAAGAAATCCATAAGGTCAAGTAATTAAGGAAATCTCCATTTGAATAGCTCTAGATTGCATGTTGTTTTATGAGAATCCCTGAATGAGGTGAAAGAGTGTGAGTGATCTATGAGGGACAAATGAATAAGTCCCTGATTGATGAGGGATTCCAGTAGGTGTGGCGTCCTGTATGTCACAAGATGAGTCTGTCTCCAGTAAGAAATATAACCAGCAGGAAATTTCCATAGGGAGAAATTACTCTGGGGACACAGTTAATAAAAAAAAAAAAATTGATCAGGGAACCTTCCACGAAGAAGGGTTTCAAAAGAGGCTTTATCCCGAAGACACCATAGACTCATCACATGGTGCATGAGTGAATGAAGCCAGGGGATCCCATCATAGCGGTGACTTTTAGACTACAAAGTCAGAGACAAGCCAAGATAATTGGAGTCACAGTGTTACCTGAGTGTTTGTTTTGGAGAGAGATGTATTCCAGATTCAGAGGATAAAACTTGACTCTGTAGACTGAAAACACCCCCAAGAAGATACAGAAAAGATCTAGGGAAGGACAGAAGTAAGTCTGAGATGGTGATAGAGAAGTAGAGAGTGTCACTATAGTATTGTGTGTACTGATAGTTTATCTGGATGGAAAAATTAAAGGAACACCCCATGTTGAGGTTACTATAGACCTGGATGGTCCCCAGGGTGGTCTGTGCAGAAGTCCTGACTAGATGTACCAGAAGACTGTCTGAGGAAGGAGGACCTAGACTAGGTGTACCAGAAGGACTGTTGTCAGATGGAGGAGGAGCTAGACTAGGTGTACCAGAAAGACTGTGAGGTAGGAGGACCTAGAGTACGTTTTAACTAGGTGTAACTAGCTTGCAGCATTCTCAAAGTGCAGCATTACTAAGTGCATCTGAAATATTCAGGAGACTAACTTAGAGCTTTTCCACTGTAGCAGAACTTCAGCTGTGTTTTTGGTGGCCACTCAGACACTGTGCTTCAAAACAGGTAAGGAATTTGTTAGACAGATTTTTGCTATTGTCTGATTGCAAATGAGCATAGGGTGATTAAGGTGAAAAGTCGTCCCTGCCCTTCCTGGGGTACATCATCTTAGATCATGGTCTCAAAATGGATCCTGGAAAGGTGGCAGCAGTGTTCGACTGGCCCCGTCCCTCCGGCCTGAAGGCAATACAAAAGGTCTTGGGTTTTGCCAATTACTATCGTCAATTCATCCGTAATTTTTCTACCCTGACAGCTCCTATTTCCGGTCTGACCAAGAAGGGTGTCAATCCCAAACAATGGTCCCCTGAAGCAGAGACGGCATTTTCCCCCCTCAAGCAAGCCTTTTCTTTGGCTCCAGTCCTTAGACGCCCAGAACCCAACAAACAGTTCTTCTTGGAGGTGGACGCATCCTCCGTGGGAGCCGGGGCGGTCCTGTCACAGAAGAATGCCTCAGGTCGTATGTCTCCTTGTGTTTTTTTTTTTTCTAAGTTATTTTTAACTGCCTAAAAAAACTATTCTATTGGGGACGGGGAACTCCTAGCAATTAAGTTGGCTCTAGAGGAATGGAGATATCTTCTGGAAGGTTCTAGCCTACGGTCATAATTTACACCGATCATAAGTACTTGATCTATTTGCAGACAGCTAAACGACTCAATCATCGTCAGGCTCGTTGGTCTCTCTTGTTTACCCAATTTAATTTTCAACTGCATTTTTGGTCTGCTGACAAAAATATCAAAGCGGACACTCTCTCCGGGTCCTTTGAAACCACAGATTAAGTAGACGAACCCCAGTTCATCATTGAACCAACTAAAGTAGTCCCAGTGTCTCCAGTCTACCTGTCCAAGGTTCCCCCAGGTAAGATCTTTGTTCCAGAATCTAAACGAAGGAAGGTTTTACGGTGGGGGCATGCATCCAAGATTGCTGGCCATCCAGGTCAACAGGGGACCTTGAATCTCATCTCCAGACATTACTGGTGGCCATCCATAACAGCGGATATTGGAGACTTTGTGGCTTCCTGTACCTTGTGTGCCCAGAATAAGTCTCCCAGACTGAAACCTGCAGGTTTATTATTGCCTCTACCGGTGCCTGAGGTCCCCTGGCAGCATATTATTATGGACTTTATAACCGATTTACCGGTCTCCGAGGGCTGTACAGTCATTTGGGTTGTCGTTGACCGTTTTTCTAAGATGTCACACTTTATTCTGCTTCCAGGTCTGCCATCTGCTCCTCGTCTGGCTGAGCTATTCATTTTACATATCTTCTGCCTTCATGGATTTCCTCTCCATATCATCTCGGATAGAGGAGTACAATTCACCTCCTGGTTCTAGAGATCTTTATGTAAGTCTCTGAATGTCTCTTTGGACTTTTCTTCTACCTATCATCCACAGTATAACGGCCAGGTGGAACGCATGAACCAAATATTGGTCAGCTTCCTGCGACATTTCACCAATGCCCATCAGGACGACTGGGTGAAGCATCTTCCCTGGGCGGAATTTGCTCATAACAATAGAGTCAACCAAGCCACAGGTAAATCTCCATTTTTTGTGGTTTACGGACGACATTCAAGTGTTCCTCTTCCCGTGCGGCCTTCATCTGAAGTTCCTGCGGCAGATTCCTGTGTGGAGCAGCTGTCTCGGGTCTGGTCTGACACTAAGGTATCGCTTCGGAGAACAGCGGACCAGATAAAAAAAGGTCTGTGGATAAGAGGCGCAGACCTCCTCCTCAGTTTGCCATTGGAGACGAGGTATGGCTTTCTTCTAAGAATATCCGTCTCAGACTTCCCTCTTACAAACTGGATCCACGATTCTTGGGACCTTTTTCTGTGATCAAGAAAATTAATCCTGTTGCCTACAAGCTCAAACCACCAACTACCTTGCGGATTCCCAACTCATTTCATGTTTCGTTACTTAAGCCAGCTGTCTTTAACAGATTTTGCAAAGGCACTTCACAGAACCCTCCTCCTGTCACTATGGATGATGAGTTTGAAGTCAAGGACATTCCAGACAGGAGGATTATCAGAGGTAAGACCTTCTATTTGGTGGACTGGAAGGGCTGCGGGCCTGAAGAAAGGTCATGGGAATCCGCAGAGAATATTCATGCCCATCTGTTGCTCCAGGTCAGCCGTGTGGAGGAGGGGGCGTAAGAGGGGGTACTGTTAGTATGGGGTCTGCGTCCCCACCGCAGGGTGGCAGATCGCTGTCTGCACATCGCAGCACTATGGGTCCCGGTACTGGCTTACCTTGTAGGAGATGCAGGCACCCGCCGCATCCGTCCTCACTGCCAGGTGTTATCTGATGCGCTATAGCACGCGCGCTCACACCTCTCCCTTTCTTATAGGAGTAGGCAGCTGGTTCCTCATTACCATCCCCACCCAGAGGCGGACTATTTGTATTTAAGGCTTGAAGTGCCCAAGCGTGGTTGTTGTACCTCTTGACTCCCGCTGAAGCGTCCCACTGTTTCTGTTTATTGGATTTCCTGGATTCTGACCTCTGCTTCGTTTGACTACGCATCTGCCTGCCGTCTGGTTATTGGATCACCTGGATTATAGACCTCTGCACTGCCTGCCTACGCGTCTGCCCATCTCCTCCTGTAAGTCTGCCTGGATCCAGACCCTGCACTGCCTGACAACCAGACCGCTTAGATCTGCACGCTATATTGCTCTGAACTTTGTGTTGCCTGTATCTGTCAAGTGACTTTTGAATAGTGTCTGCCAGTAAAGACCATCTGTTCCTTGATTCTGCCTTTGTTGGACAAGAGGATTGCAAATCAAAGGAGGGGGGGGGGGGGGGTAGGCGGAGATTAGCTCACATAAATCTGACATCCCTTTGGAATGAAGAATCTCTGCTTGTTCATCTGTGAGATCGGCTGCAACAGACTTAAAAAAGGAGTTACTTTACTCCAAAACGCGTTGTCACCTCTCAAAATAAGTCTTTGATTGTACATTCCTGTGGTTGTGATATTGAGCCATACAGATTATACAGCCACCACTAGAGGGAGCTCACTACATACAGATTAGGCTACTTTCACACTAGCATTCGTCGTTTGAAGGGGCTCACGAGCGGACCCGAACGCAGCCGTCCAGCCCTGATGCAGTCTGAATGGAGCGGATCCGCTCAGACTGCATCAGTCTGGTGGCGTTCAGCCTCCGCTCGGCTCGCCTCTGCACGGACAGGCGGACAGCTGAACGCTGCTTGCAGCGTTCGGGTGTCCGCCTGGCCGTGCGGAGGCGTGCGGATCCGTCCAGACTTACAATGTAAGTCAATGGGGACGGATCCGTTTGAAGATGCCACAATATGGCTCAATCTTCAGGCGGATCCGTCCCCCATTGACTTTACATTGAAAGTCTGGACGGATCCGTACGAGGCTATTTTCACACTTAGCTGTTTATATGCTAAAATAATGCAGACGGATCCGTACTGAACGGAGCCTCCGTCTGCATTATTATGATCGGATCCGTTCAGAACGGATCCGATCGAACGCTAGTGTGAAAGTAGCCTTATACAGTCACCACTAGAGGGGGCTCACTGTGTACAGATTATACAGCCACCACTAGAGGGAGCTCACTACATACAGATTATACAGACACCACTAGAGGGAGCTCACTACATACACATTATACAGCCACCACTAGAGGGAGCTCGCTACATACAGATTATACAGCCACCACTAGAGGGAGCTCACTACATCCAGATTATACAGCCACCACTAGAGGGAGCTCACTACATACAGATTATACAGCCACCACTAGAGGGAGCTCGCTACATACAGATTATACAGCCACCACTAGAGGGAGCTCACTACATCCAGATTATACAGCCACCACTAGAGGGAGCTCACTACATACAGATTATACAGCCACCACTAGAGGGAGCTCACTACATACAGATTATACAGCCACCACTAGAGGGAGCTCACTACATACAGATTATACAGTCACCACTAGAGGGAGCTCACTACATACAGATTATACAGCCACCACTAGAGGGAGCTCGCTACATACAGATTATACAGCCACCACTAGAGGGAGCTCGCTACATCCAGATTATACAGCCACCACTAGAGGGAGCTCACTACATACAGATTATACAGCCACCACTAGAGGGAGCTCACTACATACAGATTATACAGCCACCACTAGAGGGAGCTCACTACATACAGATTATACAGCCACCACTAGAGGGAGCTCACTACATACAGATTATACAGCCACCACTAGAGGGAGCTCACTACATACAGATTATACAGTCACCACTAGAGGGAGCTCACTACATACAGATTATACAGCCACCACTAGAGGGAGCTCACTACATACAGGTTATACAGTCACCACTAGAGGGAGCTCACTACATACAGATTATACAGTCACCACTAGAGGGAGCTCACTACATACAGATTATACAGTCACCACTAGAGGGAGCTCACTACATACAGATTATACAGCCACCACTAGAGGGAGCTCACTACATACAGATTTTATTACAAGACCCGGAGGCTCATATTGCTATTCTCCTTCTTTACTCTGACCAATAGCAGCAAAGAACAAACAAAAATATTGAAACATGTCATCAGCCCCTCCCCCTAGTCTCTCTATAACAGGCCACTCCGCCTGCAAATCCTCCTCTTTCTTTGCTGCTGACCGCAGAGATAAGTACCTGTGTTATATGTCTGATTGACTGTCCTATTTTTATATTGTGTTTTTTCCCTATTTTTGGCATTTTTCTGTTGCTTTTTCACAGAGGTTATTGGGTTAATCATCACCCTTTTTCCTTACGCCTTTATTCCTTAGGCACAGCTTTGGTGACCCCCCTTTTTTGGGGGGAACTTCTATTCTAGGTGTGCTAATGCTATAGTTTGATGGTATAGGGGTCTACCCTATGTTCTATCCCCAGGAGTCACATATTTCGTTTGTGTTTTTTCCTGCTTTTATTTTTCGGTATACTTGGCGGTTTGCTAGCTGCGCTTCAGTCCGCTCACCCCACCTCTCTGTTTTCCCTCACTGGGGTTCGTTCCCGCCGCGGCTCACCTTTCATCTTGCCGCCGGCTGTCTCTTCTGCTGCCGCTTCGCGCCGCCCGAGATCTCGCGAGATCTCGGGCACTTCCGCTTCCGGTTTCCCCTCACTGCGGCGCTCCGGAGCGGCGGCCTCTGCCTTCATAGGATCGTTCCCTTTGCAGGTTCTTCTCTCAGTGCCCATCGGTTTTTACTCCCTGGCTGGGGAAATCACCTCTTGCCAGTGGAGTCGTTAGTGGTTTTAATAAGATAATAGTGATATTAACCCTTACCATCCCACATTATTATTAAGGGCAGGCTGCAGCTAACCATCATTATGCCCAATACCGATTACAGTGGGCAGGGCCCAGTGGAGGATGACATTCCCCTTGTGGAATTAACCCCTTCTGGGCATGATTGCCAATCAGTTTTGGCTCCTACAGGTAGTTCCCTGGCTCTTCAATCAACCCTGTCTGATGCCATTGCAGCGGCTATGGGATCAATGACTTCGGTCATTTCCCAGACTATCGCTCAGGCCCTCGCTGCCCATCCAGCTGCCTCTCCTACCCCGCAGCCCGCTAGGGTTCCTAAACCAGCCGGGCCAGGGCCAGCCTCCAGAAAAAGAAATAATAAGGGTGATGATGTTTCCACCAATGTTGGCGCGCCTGGTCCGCGCAAGAGAGCCTGTACGCGTCAGGCAGAACGTACGCGCAGTTGGAAAAGTGCTAGAGCACAGCAGGATACAGGCTCTGAAGTCGGTTCTCTCTGTCCGGTGGAATGCCTCAAGGAGTATGAAGCTCGCACTTCCCTTCATCGATCACGGGAGTTTTCTCATCTTTTCCTCTCTACCATTCGTCCGTTTGCCCCGGTGACCACTCCCACGCTGGCTAGGTGGATGAAGTGGATCATGGAATTGGCGGGCGTGGACACTTCCGTTTTTTCGGCACATTCCGCTAGGGGGGCATCCGCTACCTCTTTGGCGGTGTCTGGCGCCAGGTTGGAGGACATTTTGAAATTGGCGGACTGGTCCAGAGTATCCACGTTCAGAGAATTTTACTTCCGTCCAGGTCCTCACGTTTTCTCGTCAATCATTGAGAATTTGTCTTAACTTTGAACTTGCAATATGAGCCTCCGGGTCTTGTAATAAAATCAGGTGATTTTCCTATTTCATGACGTAAAGTCATGATTTTATTAAAGACACGGAGGCGAGTATTGCCCACCCTGAGTTCCCTCCCTATGTGTATGTTTATTATTATGACTGATGTTTATTCTACACGTGTTATTGATTTGTTGTCATGCGCATGTTGATCTTAACTCTATGAGTTTTTCCTGAGTAGGTTTATCGCAACCAGTTGATTTTGGATACCATGTCCCAATTTTGTTACTGCCATTTTCTGTTTTTCACCTTTTCAGGTTGAGACCGGCCCGGTGTGCGGTGTCTGTTGGTCTACGTCGTCGGCAGTTTGGTTCCGGCCGTTCGGTTGATGTGGACAGGACGAGGAGCATCCTTCGGCGCTGTTTCCGGCTCTTCCCGTTTCGCTTCCGGATGGAAGGCGGTTGTTGTTCCATGATGTTCTGGGACTTTTGGTTTTCCGGTTCTGTTGGATGTTCGGACTTGAGTTACAAAGAAAGAGGAGGATTTGCAGGCGGTGTGGCCTGTTATAGAGAGACTAGGGGGAGGGGCTGATGACATGTTTCAATATTTTTATTTGTTCTTTGCTGCTATTGGTCAGAGTAAAGAAGGAGTATAGCAATACTCGCCTCCGTGTCTTTAATAAAATCATGACTTTACGTCATGAAATAGGAAAATCACCTGATTATACAGCCACCACTAGAGGGAGATCACTACATGCAGATTATACAGCCACCACTAGAGGGAGCTCACTACATACAGATTATACAGCCACCACTAGAGGGAGATCACTACATACAGATTATACAGCCACCACTAGAGGGAGCTCACTACATACAGATTATACAGCCACCACTAGAGGGAGCTCACTACATACAGATTATACAGCCACCACTAGGGGGAGCTCACTGCATACAGGTTATACAGTCACCACTAGGGGGAGCTCACTGCATACAGGTTATACAGCCACCACTAGAAGGAGCTCACTACATACAGATTATACAGCCACCACTAGAGGGAGCTCACTACATAGAGATTATACAGCCACCACTAGGGGGAGCTCACTGCATACAGGTTATACAGTCACCACTAGGGGGAGCTCACTACATACAGATTATACAGCCACCACTAGAAGGAGCTCACTACATACAGATTATACAGCCACCACTAGAGGGAGCTCACTACATAGAGATTATACAGCCACCACTAGGGGGAGCTCACTGCATACAGGTTATACAGTCACCACTAGGGGGAGCTCACTGCATACAGGTTATACAGTCACCACTAGAGGGAGCTCACTACATACAGATTATACAGCCACCACTAGAGGGAGCTCACTACATACAGATTATACAGCCACCACTAGAGGGAGCTCACTACATACAGATTATACAGCCACCACTAGAAGGAGCTCACTACATTACAGATTATACAGCCACCACTAGAGGGAGCTCACTAAATACAGCCTCCACTAAGTGGAGCTCACTTTATAAAGATTATACAGCCACCACTAGAAGACAGTGGAAACTATACATTGTAGTGGCTGATGCACTTCAGTGGGAGCTGAGCTGCAGAATGCCGGCGGTAGAAGCTTCAGAGAGAACGGAGCATTTCATCTACTGTATAGTCTCTGATGCTGCCAGACGATCATGGGGGTGCCAAGTGTTGGACCAGCACTGAAGTCCAGATTAATGAAGCATTCGGTTCAAAGAAAGGATAAGTGGGATGGAGATATTGGAAGAATTCAGGATCATGGGTGGAGATCCTGGGGAAAATCTCTCACCTGATGGTAAGGCACTCCGGTTGTCACATATCTATCTGACCCAGAAGACACCTAAACTCCTGGCTGATATTGCCATGGTGCAGGTGATGTGCTGCTGATATGAGCGCAGGGTCTGGAGGAAGTCCTTACTGTTATACATGATGCACACTCCGTTTATACTGAACCATCTGGGCCACTTCAAGGATCTCATCACCTCCGGGGAAACCTGCCTTGTCCACAATGTGGTATTTGGCACAGGAGCCGACTGCTCTGCCTGGACTGAAGGAAGCGGGGCCCTCGGTAAGGAATTTAATAATGAGATCAACCGGCTGGTGACCCTGGAAAGGGGAGTGCGCAGGAGCAAACAGCAAGTTTATTAAACTGCGGCTCCCCTGGAGTGACACATCGGGACTCATGTCCAGGGAACTGGTGAGATGTGGAGGACTATATCCAGCTTTGTCCCGATTCCCATCTTCTGCCCCTAGTGGGTATTAATATGGTTCGCATTTCTTTTCCTCAGAGGGGTCTGAGGGCACGTGAGGCCGCTTTAGGGGTGTAAAGTGATGCCCTTGGGGGTCAATAAGCTTATGGTATCTAAGAGGGAGGCAGTCCACACAGATCTCATGGCTGGAGGACATCTACATCATTACTGGGGACTCTCCTAGGGTTTGTGCTCTAAAGTTTTGTTTGAGGGTTCATTTGTAGGGGTTGATGGGGATGTTTTTCTTGTGTTTGAAAATATAAAACTTTACTTAGGCTACTTTCACACTAGCGTTCGATCGGATCCGTTCTGAACGGATCCGATCATATTAATGCAGACGGAGGCTCCGTTCAGTACGGATCCGTCTGCATTAATAACTTAGAAAAATTTCTAAGTGCGAAAGTAGCCTGAGCGGATCCGTTCAGACTTTCAATGTAAAGTCAATGGGGGACGGATCCGCTTGAAGATTGAGCCATATGGTGTCATCTTCAAGCGGATCCGTTCCCATTGACTTACATTGTAAGTCTGGACGGATCCGCACGCCTCCGCACGGCCAGGCGGACAGCTGAACGCTGCAAGCAGCGTTCAGCTGTCCGCCTGGCCGTGCGGAGGCGAGCGGAGCGGAGGCTGAACACCGCCAGACTGATGCAGTCTGAGCGGATCCGCATCCATTCAGACTGCATCAGGGCTGGACGGAGGCGTTCGGGTCCGCTCGTGAGCCCCTTCAAACGGCGCTCACGAGCGGACCGACGAACGCTAGTGTGAAAGTAGCCTTAATCTTACACCTCACCCATCTGCAGACACACAAACCGATTTTCCAGTTGATGGAATCTTTAGTGGAGAGGGTTCTCACAGGCCAACTCACATGTAGGCCAGGGGGTGCTGCTCATATAGAGTATGGGGCACAGATGATTGTTCATACCTTATACAGTTTGCATCGGGATGTGTGAAGTTCTTTTAGATGTGCACGCATCCACCCTCAGCTCTCATAGGAAGGAGCCTCAACTCTCATGGGAAGGGCCCTCAGCTCTCTTGGGCACAGCTCGTGGCAAACACGGGCAGGGCTCTCAGCTCTCATGGAAAGAAGTCTCAACTCTACAAGAAAGGACCCTTGGCTCTCTCGGGCAGGGCCTCAGCTCTTGGCTCACACGGGCAGGGCCCTCAGCTCTCATGGACACGGTTCTCGGCTCATGGACAGGGTCGTCAGCCTTCAGGGGCCGTCAGCCCTTGGCTCTCTCGAGCAGTGCCCTTGGCAGAGTTCTTGGCTCACACAGGAAGGACACTCAGCTCTCTCGGACAGGAGCCTCAACTCACAGGGGCAGCACCCTCAGCTCTCTCGGACAGGAGCCTCAACTCACAGGGGCAGGGCCCTCAGCTATCATAGGCAGGGTTCTCAGCTCAAGGGCGGGGTCCCCAGCTCTCTAGGGCAGGGCCCTCAGCTCTCTCGGCTCAAGGGTGGGGCCCCTGGCTCTCTCGGGCAGAGTTTTTGGCTCACAGGGGCAGACCCTCAGCTCTCTCGGGCAGGAGCCTCAACTCACAGGGGCAGCACCCTCAGCTCTCTCGGTAAGAAGCCTCAGCTATCATAGGCAGGTCCCTCAGCTCTTATGGGCAGGGTTCTCGGCTCTCTCCGACAGGACCCTTGGCTCTCTCAGGCAGAGTTTCTGGCTCACATGGGCAGGGTTCTCGGCTAATGGGTGGCGCCCTCAGGTCACAGGGCCAGGACCCTCAAATCTCTCAGGCAGGGCCCTCAGCACCTGTCAGTAAGCTCAGGTTTCTTGTATGCCCCCCTAGTATATGTTATGTACAGTGCCCCAGAAGGTAACGACATGGTACAGATGATGTAAATGATGGAGGAGCCGCTGTCATCAATCAATAAATTTTATAAAATGAGAGCAAACATAGATATGAATGTGAAGCAGCTGCTGCAGAACCTCCCCCCCCCCCCCCAGCCAGGAGCATTAAGTGCAGAACGAGACACGATGCAGCGGGGGAGCATCTGCAGTCACTGGGTATAAATAGCATGAACATTTCCCCTCCCTCCCCCCACAGGAGGAATCTTAAGACATTGCTAAAACATCTATAGGTAGGCATCTGCAGAGAACAGCAAGAGGTTAATAAATATAAAATCCTGAAAAACGTGAGGAGTCCAGCGCACACACACACACACACGTCCGCCCGTCTCTCCTGAGGGACTGTTGCTGCATAGAAGAGACCAGATCTGGAGAAGAAATAATTGCTGCATAGACACCAGATCTGGAGAGGTCATGGGTCCAGGGTCACGTTTGGTCCTCATCAAACAGTGTGAACTTTGGCTTTACCTTGACGGAGATGTTTCTTCTGCGGATGGTGCTCTTAGGGGAGA
Source organism: Bufo gargarizans (assembly GCF_014858855.1). Classification (NCBI taxonomy): domain Eukaryota; kingdom Metazoa; phylum Chordata; class Amphibia; order Anura; family Bufonidae; genus Bufo; species Bufo gargarizans. The sequence goes on from NC_058089.1 coordinate 3,395,866, forward strand.
AGGAGCGAAGGTCCAGGTTACCGTGGTCTTCCTCCAGCTGCCTTGCTGTGCATGTCGGGGTGGGCACTTTGATCGTATTGCCAAATTTTGAGTAGTCCACCGAGTACCTGCTGTCTTCTTCTGCTATGGTGGGCACAAAGCGTTGACCCCACAGAATCTCATCAGCCAAGTATGATGTCCTGGCCTGGGTGGTCATTCCGGTGGTCTCCACCACCCCTTCTAGGATGACAATGATCTCCAGGTCTTGCTGGTGAGTGAGGTCAGTGGCGGAGATGTCATACAGCGGACTGTCCTTGGTGATGGTGTGGCAGATGATGAGTGGTGACACCAGAAAGATACCATTGGTACTGATGGGGTTCTCCATTTGTATATCTATCTGGTTGAGGGGCAGGACCTCTCCCTCCAGGCTGCTGGACTTCTTGACCACCTGCATGTGGATGGTGGCGCTGATGATCATGCTCTTCCGCAGGTCTCCAACCCTAAACATGAAGCAGAGTTTGCTGTTTCGTAGGGCAATGACGGCGTGCTTGCTGAAGATGAGGGTCTCCGCTCTACGGTGGGCCTGCGCCGTCTTCATGAAGATACAACCCAACATGATAGCATTGGTGACCAGACCTACAATGTTCTGAATGATGAGGACTAGGATGGCCAAGGGGCACTCCTCTGTGATCATTCGTCCCCCAAAGCCGATGGTCACCTGCACCTCAATGGAATAGAGGAAGGCAGCGGTGAAGGACTGGACGCTGGTCACACAGGGCACAAAGCCTTCCTCGGTGTAGTCCAGGTCGCCATGGGCGAAGGCGATGAGCCACCAGATCATCCCAAAGAGCAGCCAGGTGCAGAGGAAGGACATGGTGAAGATGAGGAGGGTGTGATGCCACTTGAGGTCCACCACGGTGGTGAAGACGTCCAGCAGGAAGCGGCCCTGCTCCCGGATGTTCTTATGGGCCACATTGCAGGTCCCGTTCTTGGCCACGAACCTCGCCCTCCGCTCCTGCGCCCGGTACTTGGGCTCATTGATGTCCTCGGCCAGGCGAGTGGTCAGCACGTACTCCTCCGGGATCAGACCCTTCCTGGCCAGCATGACTGCAGCCGCCCGCTGCCGGAGAGCTCTGCCCGGGCTGCTCGGACGGGGCTCCCCATCTGTGCACGCCAATCACAGGGCGGCGGGGGATGAGGGGCCGGGCGCCGCCACACGGAGCACCGGGGCACCTGGTACCTGAGGCCGGGGCACTCCGGGACCTCCAGCCGGTACCGCCGGGCGCAGCAAACACCGGAGCCGCAAGAGAAGGCAAACGGCTGCAAAACGACACCTGGAGCCGGTGCTGGAGTTCCGGGACGCGGCCGCCAGAGGGAGCAGCGCGGCCGGGAATGGCAGGTGCGGAGAGAAGCCCCGATGTGATCGGCCGAAGATATCCCCTAATCATGATAGGATCGCCCGAAGATATCCCCTAATCATGATAGGATCGCCCGAAGATATCCCCCTAATCATGATAGGATCGCCCGAAGATATTCCCCCTAATCATGATAGGATCGCCCGAAGATATTCCCCCAATCATGATAGGATCGCCCGAAGATATTCCCCCAATCATGATAGGATCGCCCGAAGATATCCCCCCAATCATGATAGGATCGGCCGAAGATATCCCCCCAATCATGATAGGATCGCCCGAAGATATCCCCCCAATCATGATATGATCGCCCAAAAATATCCCCCTTCCCCCTATTTTGTCCCCATAAAGTACTTTGCTTCTCCCCAACTATCTGCCCCCCCCCCCCCGTGTATCACCCATTCCTCATATATGTCCCGATACCCCCCCTAATATCGGGGGTCCTCACTATACCTCTCCCCTGTATATCTCCGAGCCCCCGTGTGTGTCATGTATCCATCCTGCACACTTACTTGCTGGAATAGTGAGGGTTAATGGCAGGTAGTATGACACCCAGTATCCGCAGCCCTGGGTTTTGTGCTGACGAGAGATTAATCATTTACCCAGTGATCGCGTTACCCGGCGCTGAGCCGGAGCGGAGAGATGATGAGAGTTACAGTCACGGTTGGCGATTCTGGCCGATGCCGCAGGGGGTCGGCAGGTCACGTGTGGCCACTAGGGGGCGTCCTGGAGCACAGGGTGTCTGCACACATGGCGGCCTCTATGTATGCAGCTTTCACACTTGTCCTCTGTGCCCCCTTCACATTAGTAATGCTCTCTGTGCCCCCTCCATAGTAATAAAGCCCTCTGTGGCCCCTCCATAGTAATAAAGCCCTCTGTGCCCCCTTCACATTAGTAATGCTCTCTGTGCCCCCTCCACAGTAATAAAGTCCTCTGTGCCCCCTCCACAGTAATAAAGTCCTCTGTGCCACCTCCATAGTAATAAAGCCCTCTGTGCCACCTCCATAGTAATAAAGCCCTCTGTGGCCCCTCCATAGTAATAAAGACCTCTGTGGCCCCTCCATAGTAATAACGTCCTCTGTGCCCCCTCCATAGTAATAAAGACCTCTGTGCCCCCTCCACAGTAATAAAGTCCTCTGTGCCACCTCCATAGTAATAAAGCCCTCTGTGCCACCTCCATAGTAATAAAGCCCTCTGTGCCCCCTCCACAGTAATAAAGTCCTCTGTGCCCCCTCCACAGTAATAAAGACCTCTGGGCCCCCTCCACAGTAATAAAGACCTCTGGGCCCCCTCCACAGTAATAAAGACCTCTGTGCCACCGCCATAGTAATAAAGCCCTCTGGGCCCCCTCCACAGTAATAAAGACCTCTGGGCCCCCTCCACAGTAATAAAGACCTCTGGGCCCCCTCCACAGTAATAAAGCCCTCTGGGCCCCCTCCACAGTAATAAAGACCTCTGGGCCCCCTCCACAGTAATAAAGTCCTCTGTGCCCCCTCCACAGTAATAAAGACCTCTGTGCCCCCTCCATAGTAATAAAGTCCTCTGTGCCCCCTCCACAGTAATAAAGTCCTCTGTGCCCCCTCCACAGTAATAAAGTCCTCTGTGCCCCCTCCACAGTAATAAAGTCCTCTGTGCCCCCTCCACAGTAATAAAGCCCTCTGTGCCCCCTCCATAGTAATAAAGCCCTCTGGGCCCCCTCCACAGTAATAAAGACCTCTGGGCCCCCTCCACAGTAATAAAGTCCTCTGTGCCCCCTCCATAGTAATAACGTCCTCTGTGCCCCCTCCACAGTAATAAAGTCCTCTGTGCCCCCTCCACAGTAATAAAGACCTCTGGGCCCCCTCCACAGTAATAAAGACCTCTGGGCCCCTCCACAGTAATAAAGACCTCTGTGCCACCTCCATAGTAATAAAGCCCCCTGTGCCCCTCTATAGTAATAAGGTCCTCTGGGCCCCCTCCACAGTAATAAAGACCTCTGGGCCCCCTCCACAGTAATAAAGACCTCTGGGCCCCCTCCACAGTAATAAAGACCTCTGGGCCCCCTCCACAGTAATAAAGCCCTCTGGGCCCCCTCCACAGTAATAAAGACCTCTGGGCCCCCTCCACAGTAATAAAGTCCTCTGTGCCCCCTCCACAGTAATAAAGACCTCTGTGCCCCCTCCATAGTAATAAAGTCCTCTGTGCCCCCTCCACAGTAATAAAGTCCTCTGTGCCCCCTCCAAAGTAATAAAGTCCTCTGGGCCCCCTCCACAGTAATAAAGTCCTCTGGGCCCCCTCCACAGTAATAAAGTCCTCTGTGGCCCCTCCACAGTAATAAAGCCCTCTGGGCCCCCTCCACAGTAATAAAGTCCTCTGGGCCCCTCCACAGTAATAAAGTCCTCTGGGCCCCCTCCAGAGTAATAAAGTCCTCTGGGCCCCCTCCACAGTAATAAAGTCCTCTGGGCCCCCTCCACAGTAATAAAGTCCTCTGTGCCCCCTCCACAGTAATAAAGTCCTCTGTGCCCCCTCCATAGTAATAATGCCCTCTGTGCCCCCTCCACAGTAATAAAGACCTCTGTGCCACCTCCATAGTAATAAAGCCCTCTGGGCCCCCTCCACAGTAATAAAGACCTCTGGGCCCCCTCCACAGTAATAAAGACCTCTGGGCCCCCTCCATAGTAATAAAGACCTCTGGGCCCCCTCCACAGTAATAAAGACCTCTGTGCCCCCTCCATAGTAATAAAGACCTCTGGGCCCCCTCCACAGTAATAAAGTCCTCTGTGCCCCCTCCACAGTAATAAAGTCCTCTGTGCCCCCTCCACAGTAATAAAGACCTCTGTGCCCCCTCCACAGTAATAAAGTCCTCTGTGCCCCCTCCACAGTAATAAAGTCCTCTGTGCCCCCTCCATAGTAATAAAGTCCTCTGGGCCCCCTCCACAGTAATAAAGTCCTCTGGGCCCCCTCCACAGTAATAAAGTCCTCTGTGGCCCCTCCATAGTAATAAAGCCCTCTGGGCCCCCTCCACAGTAATAAAGTCCTCTGGGCCCCTCCACAGTAATAAAGTCCTCTGGGCCCCCTCCACAGTAATAAAGTCCTCTGGGCCCCCTCCACAGTAATAAAGTCCTCTGTGCCCCCTCCACAGTAATAAAGTCCTCTGTGCCCCCTCCATAGTAATAATGCCCTCTGTGCCCCCTCCACAGTAATAAAGTCCTCTGATCGCCGCTGTCAAGTCTAGAACTTACCTCCTCATAGAAACTGATTAAATTAGTTTGACATGACCGATCCCTCATGAAGCCGTGCTGATATGGCGGTATTTGCTTATTTCCGTTGAGATGCTCTAAGATGGCATCTCTCAGAAAACCTTCAAACAGTTTACCCACAACAGATGGGTATTATATATAATAATTATACAGAGGGGCCATTATATATAATAATTATACAGAGGGGCCATTATATATAATAATTATACGGGGGGGGGGACCATTATACCATATTTTTCGCCCTATAACACACACTTTTTCCCCCCAAAAGTGGGGGGTAAATAGCAGTGCGTCTTATGGGGTGAATGCTGCAATTTACAATGATACACAGCCGCCGCGATGCCGCACAGCGCGGTCGGCGGGTGTATCAACTGAGAGAGAGGAGGGGCTGGGGGCCGGCATCTGGATTAGGAATGACAGTGGGGACCGGTGCAGTCCCTGTATTCTATTGCACCGGCCCCGCTCACTGTTGTATAATATTATTTAATCTGTAGGCATTGTTAATCTATAATAATCATGTGTAATCCAGCTGTATTACTTACAACTAAGTTCCGTAGCAGAGAGGAGGGAGGGGGCAGGCTGGGAGGGCGAGCCCACTCCACCCACTTTATGAATGAAGCAGGCAGCGCGGGCGGGTGATGTAGTGAGTGACACGTCGTCCTCCCGGCCTGCCCCTTCCCTCCTCTCTACGGAACTTAGCTGAAAGTAATACAGCTGGATTATACAGGATTATTATAGTTTAACAATGCCTATGGGTTAGATAATATTATACAACAGTGAGCGGGGCCGGTGCATTAGAATACAGGGACTGCACCGGTCCCCACTGTCATTCCTAATCCAGATGCCGGCCCCCAGCCCCTGTATTGGGGGTCATTCACACTGCAGAGACACTGTTATGGGGGGTTCTGTGGATGGCACATAGCATAAGATGCTATATATATATATATATATATATATATGTGTGTCATCCACAGATTCCCCCCCCCCTTAGCAGTGTCATCCACAGATCCCCCCCCATAGCGGTGTCATCCACAGATCCCCCCCCATAACAGTGTCATCCACAGATCCCCCCCCCCATAACAGTGTCATCCACAGATCCCCCCCATAACAGTGTCATCCACAGATCCCCCCCATAACAGTGTCATCCACAGATCCCCCCCCCTAACAGTGTCATCCACAGATCCCCCCCATAGCAGTGTCATCCACAGATCCCCCCATAGCAGTGTCATCCACAGATCCCCCCCATAGCAGTGTCATCCACAGATCCTCCCCCATAGCAGTGTCATCCACAGATCCCCCCCCATAGCAGTGTCATCCACAGATCCCCCCCCATAGCAGTGTCATCCACAGATCCCCCCCCCATAGCAGTGTCATCCACAGATCCCCCCCCATAATAGTGTCATCCATAGACCACGATTAGTTCAAAACCCACCAAAAGCACACCTTTTGGTTCAAAAACCTAGGTGCGTCTTATTGGGCAAAAAATATGGTATATTATACAGAGGAGCCTATATATATAATATTTATACAGAGGGGCCATAATTAATCTCACAAGACCCGGCGCAGGAGGTCACGGTGATGTAATCGCGATCTCCTGCTTCATAGGCTTCTGGCCTGGCCTGAAGCTTATGAGGCAGAACAGAGGGGATGGGAGCCATAGGCTTCCATCACCCTTATTATACTGCCTGGCGCCCCCTACAATTTGGTGCCCGGGGCAACGACCCCCCCTGCCATGCTACGCCACTGCCCCGTGGGGTAAGAATGATTCTGAGAAATGTCAGGAATCAACCCAGAACTACACGGGAGGACCTAGTCAATGACCTGATGAGAGCTGGGACCACCGTCTGAAAGATTACCGTTAGTAACACACTACGTCGTAATAGATTAAAATCCTGCAGGGCACGCGCGGTCCCCCTGCTCACGCCAGCACATGTCCAGGCCCGTTTGAAGTTCGCCAATGACCATCTGGATGATCCAGAGGAGGAATGGGAGAAGGTCATGTTGTCAGATGAGACCAAAATATAACTTTTTGGTATCAACTTCGCCGTGTTTGGAGGAAGAAGAAGGATAAGTACAACCCAAAGAACACCAAGCTGTGAAGCATGGGGGTGGAAACATACTTTGGGGGTGCTTTTTTGTTAAGGGGACAGGACGACTGCACTGTATTGAAAGGAGGATGGATGGGGCCCATGTATCGCAAGATTTTGGCCAACAACCTTCTTTCCTCAATAAGAGCATTGGAAATTGGTCGTGGCTGGGTGTTCCAGCATGGCAATGACCCGAAACACACAGCCAGGGCAACTATGCAGTGGCTCCGTCAGAAGAATTTCAAGGTCCTGGAGTGCCCTAGCCAGTCTCCAGACCTGAACCCAATCGAAAATCTTTGGAGGGAGCTGAAACTTAATGTAGCCCAGTGACAGCCCCGAAACCTGAAAGATCTGGAGAAGATGTTATAGAGGAGTGGGCCAAAATCCCTTCTGCAGTGTGTGCAAACCTGGTCAAGAACTACAGGAAACGTCTGACCTCTGGAATTGCAAACAAAGGTTTCTGTACCAAATATTAAGTTCAGTTTTTCTATTGTATCAAATACTTATTTCATGCAATAATGAATTGTTGAAGCCCCTTTTGATGTTATTCCAGCACTCAGTCTTTTTGGGTCTGAGTCTATCAGCATGGCACATTTTGACTCTTTGCAAAAACCCTCCAAATCTGTCAGATTGCGAGGGCATCTCCTGGGCACGGCCCTCTTCAGATCACCCCCACAGATTGCGAGGGCATCTCCTGGGCACGGCCCTCTTCAGATCACCCCCACAGATTGCGAGGGCATCTCCTGGGCACGGCCCTCTTCAGATCACCCCCACAGATTGCGAGGGCATCTCCTGGCACGGCCCTCTTCAGATCACCCCCACAGATTGCGAGGGCATCTCCTGGGCACGGCCCTCTTCAGATCACCCCCACAGATTGCGAGGGCATCTCCTGGGCACGGCCCTCTTCAGATCACCCCCACAGATTGCGAGGGCATCTCCTGGGCACGGCCCTCTTCAGATCACCCCCACAGATTGCGAGGGCATCTCCTGGGCACGGCCCTCTTCAGATCACCCCCACAGATTGCGAGGGCATCTCCTGGGCACGGCCCTCTTCAGATCACCCCCACAGATTGCGAGGGCATCTCCTGGGCACGGCCCTCTTCAGATCACCCCCACAGATTGCGAGGGCATCTCCTGGGCACGGCCCTCTTCAGATCACCCCCACAGATTGCGAGGGCATCTCCTGGGCACGGCCCTCTTCAGATCACCCCCACAGATTGCGAGGGCATCTCCTGGGCACGGCCCTCTTCAGATCACCCCCACAGATTGCGAGGGCATCTCCTGGGCACGGCCCTCTTCAGATCACCCCCACAGATTGCGAGGGCATCTCCTGGGCACGGCCCTCTTCAGATCACCCCCACAGATTGCGAGGGCATCTCCTGGGCACGGCCCTCTTCAGATCACCCCCACAGATTGCGAGGGCATCTCCTGGGCACGGCCCTCTTCAGATCACCCCCACAGATTGCGAGGGCATCTCCTGGGCACGGCCCTCTTCAGATCACCCCCACAGATTGCGAGGGCATCTCCTGGGCACGGCCCTCTTCAGATCACCCCCACAGATTGCGAGGGCATCTCCTGGGCACGGCCCTCTTCAGATCACCCCCCACAGATTGCGAGGGCATCTCCTGGGCACGGCCCTCTTCAGATCACCCCCACAGATTGCGAGGGCATCTCCTGGGCACGGCCCTCTTCAGATCACCCCACAGACTGCGAGGGCATCTCCTGTGCACAGCCCTCTTCAGCTCACCCCACAGATTGCAAGGGCATCTCCTGGGCACGGCCCTCTTCAGATCACCCCACAGACTGCGAGGGCATCTCCTGGGCACGGCCTTCTTCAGATCACCCCACAGATTGTCAATCAGATTCAGGTCTGGGCTCTGGCTGGGCCATTCCAAAACTGCAATCTTCTTCTGGTGAAGCCATTCCTTTGTTGATTTGGATGTATGCTTTAGGTTGTTGTCATACTGAAAGATGAAGTTCCTCTTCATGTTCAGCTTTCTAGCAGAAGCCTGAACATTGCAGTGTTGAGTAAAGGCAGCAGCTGATGATGATGAGTTGCAGAAGCTGAATTGTGGTCAGAGACAAGCCACAAGTCGTTATCAGATAGTAGTGCGGTACAGAGGATCAGACAAGCTCAGGGTCAGACAGGTCCAGTAGTCAATGCAGGTGGCAGACAAACAGACCACCATTGCTATTACTGATAGTAACTCAACACTCAGGCAACTTCCTGGAAGAGGAAGCTGCTATTTAACCTGGAAATCCCGCCCAGGGGCCGTGCTGAAAGACAGGAAGTATGGTACGCGAGCATGGGATGGAGCATGGAGGCAGCGTGGCCGGAGGACATGTTTGGCAGGCACACGCTTGCCATATCTGGCGGAGACAGCAGCGAGGCAGCAGATATGACAGGTGAGACAGCGGGAGGTATGACCGTGTATGATATCAACAGTATCTTCAGAAGAATACATGGGGTCAGTCATCAAACTGGTGTAAAGTAGAACTGGCTTAGTTGCCCATAGCAACCAATCAGATTCCATTTTTCATTTTTAACAGCTCTTTTGGAAAATGAAAGGTGGAATCTGATTGGTTGCTATGGGCGATGAGGCCCGTTCTACTTTACACCAGTTTGATGAATGACCCCCACACTCTCTGAACGGGAAGCCCTCCTGTCCTTTGGTTATGGTGGGCAGCTTGTAGCTTACAGTGTTCCCACCACATGCAGTGGAGGCTGTAGCCAGATTAGCGATAATTACCTTCTTTGCCACAGTCCTTTCTGTCGGCTAAACCTTCTATAGATCTTTCCCCTTCTGAGGGCTGGTACAGAAGATGTTTGTGGACTGTAGCGGGGTGGCGTCTACCTCCAGTAGCGGCTCTGAGGTGTTTACTGTCTGTGCTTTGTGTGTTACTGCTATACTTGTGTTTTTTGAGTGGATTCCTTGGACCTCGGCTTCTTTGTATACTACCCCTCTGCCTGACTATTTGGACCTGCTGTGACTTCATGGTTGACTACTTGGCGTGGTACATTTCTGGATTCTGGTTTCTGTTTTGGCTTTAGATTTGATTCTCCTGGAATTGACTTGTACGACTCTGCTCTTATCCGTTTGGCTCTGTTCTGATTCTGACCCATTCTGCCAGTATCTGCTCTGTGTACCTGTCACCACATTTGGTATTATGTCCCTGCTTTGTTTCCTGTAGGCCCCTGCACTTAGGAGGATACCACCATCCAGTTGTGGGCCGTCATTTAGGGCGGATCGTGCAAGCAGGTAGGGACAGTTTGGCCTCACTGATCCCTAATGTCACGGCTTGTTGGGTCCAAGTGCTCAGGACACACCTAAAAAATTCCTTGGGGGATGTAGTTCCCAAAATATGGTCATTTTTGGGGGGGTTTCCACTATAGGGGTGCATCAGGGGGTCTTCAAATGAAACATGGCACCTGAAAATTGTCCCAGTGAAATCTGCCCTCCATAATCCATATCCATCCTTCCCTCCTGAGCCCTGCAGTGTGCCCATGAGGCAGTTTACGATACTATCGGATAGTAAGGTTGGGCCCACCTAGAGGCTGGGCCCCGCAGTCAGAAGCGCATTGCTTCTATACGTCTCTGATACATGGGGCTAACTAGCTGCAGACTATCATCAGGAGGTTTTCTCGTATGACCAGTCCGCCAGGTCAGTAATATTCCGATGCATCCATCACAGAGTACAAATAGTATGACGAGAATAACTGGTTATCAGTGCCTGGCTCCGCTCATCACTCCTATCATCCGCTGCCATGCTGTGCATCACGTCCGCCCACTCAGATGTAGGTCAGCACTCCTGGCAGCAATGTGATAGCTGGGCAGGATATTATTGGAGCAGTGTCCTCTTCTAGCTCTGCAAGTGACGCTGGTCAGTAGTGATGGACAAAACATCTGCCGGGACGGTTCACGAACGCAATCAAATGTTCGCGAACCGCAAGTTCGCGGCGGGTCCCATTCATTTTAATTGCAGACGAACCTGAAAAACCTTCAGCTCATATTTGCAGCCAATAAATAATTACTAGAACTGCACAGATAGTCCACAACACGGACAGTGACCGACCAGATGTGTTATTCGAATTTGCGATCTCCATTTATTATTTTTTTCAATGCGAAATATCGGCAATATATTTTTTGCGTACGCGCATGCGCAAATGCACTATAAAGAAAGTATATTGGTATATAACACCCCGCTTCACTCAGTTTTTTGGGGGGCGACTGGTAAATCACACCAGTAGAAATGGTTTGTTCCAGTAGCGTTTGTCCCTCCATATACCTGCGGTATCGCAGCAGAACCGCACACAACTGCCGCACAATACAGATGCCCTATAATATACCGTCTAACATAGAAAGTCTATTATAACATTGTACACGGAAGGCGATCCATTAGAATATACATGAAGATAAAACGTAACCTTTAATAGTGTTACTATGAGGGTCCATTCACACGTCCGTAAGTGTTTTGCGGATCCGCAAAACACGGACACCGGCAATGTTAATTCCGCAATTTGTGGACCGCACATCACCGGCACTATAATAGAAAATGCCTCATCTTGTCTGGCATTGCGGAGAAGAATAGGTCATGTTCTATTATTTTGCGGAAACGGAAGCACAGATGCGGATCCGCGGCTGCGGACAGCACATTCCAGCCTCATTGAACATAAATGGGTCTGCATCTGTTCCGCAAAATTGTGAAATGGATGCGGACGTGTGAATGGAAAATATATCTCTCAAAATGAAAGTAAATTAAATTATGAAAGGTAAAGGCAGTGGCGTAACTACCGGGGAAGCAGCTGCTTCGGGGCCCGGGATGCCAAGGGGGCCCGGCGCCCCAGCAGCGTGTGTGACAGTTTATTTTCAAGTTAGTTAAAGAGGACCTTTCACCTAAAAAAAAAATGTAAACTAAGACCATAGCTTTACTTACATGCCCCCATGAAGTGTTGATCGTTTTTTCTTTTTTCAAACTGTGCCCCCGTTTGTCCGCTATGCCCCCCCGGAATAATTCCCGCCGTCTATGCTAATGAGCCAGCCTCAAATGGGCTGGCTTTAAAAGTTCTCCTCGGCGTGCCTTCTCTCTTCTCCCTGGCACGGAGCGCATCCAATCAGCGCGCTCCGCTCTTAGCCAGGGAGAAGACGCTCCAGTTCTCGCGAGACTTCAGAGAACTGGAGCGATTTCGTCTATCCGGCTAAGAGCGGAGCGCGCTGATTGGATGCGCTCCGTGCCAGGGAGAAGAGAGAAGGCACGCCGAGGAGAACTTTTAAAGCCAGCCCATTTGAGGCTGGCTCATTAGCATAGACGGCGGGAATTATTCCGGGGGGGCATAGCGGACAAACGGGGGCACAGTTTGAAAAAAGAAAAAACGATCAACACTTCATGGGGGCATGTAAGTAAAGCTATGGTCTTAGTTTACATTTTTTTTTTTTAGGTCCTCTTTAAATATCGTGTTCAGGGCCCTTTCACAGCAGCCGCTAGTGTGATCTAATTTTACTGTCTGCTAAAGTCTCCTGGTCTGGGATTCGAACCCACAACCTCCAATCTATCAGTGAATCAGTGGCAAAGCATTTACCCTCACAGCCATAAAGGCTGCATTACAACTGGCTGGGGAAAAAAAATAAAAAATACATCTATACACATGACAGCTGCCCAAACACACCTAGCACTGCTATATCTGTATATGACAGCTGTCCCTGCACACTCAGCTCTGCTATATCTCTATATATGACAGCTGCCCCAGAAAACCCAGCTCTACTACATCTATACACATGACAGCTGCCAAAACACAGACAGCTCTGCTACATCTATACACATGACAGCTGCCCCCAACACACCAGGCACTGCTATATCTCTATATGACAGCTGTCCCAGCACACTCAGCTCTGCTATATCTCTATATATGACAGATGCCCCAGCAAACCCAGCTCTACTACATCTATACACATGACAGCTGCCGAAACACAGCCAGCTCTGCTACATCTATACACATGACAGCTGCCCCCAACACACCAGCACTGCTATATATCTATATGACAGCTGTCCCAGCACACTCAGCTCTGCTATATCTCTATATATGACAGCTGCCCCAGCAAACCCAGCTCTACTACATCTATACACATGACAGATGCCTAAACACACCCAGCTCTGCTACATCTATACACATGACAGCTGCACCAGCACACTCAGCTCTGCTATATCTCTATATATGACAGCTGCCCCAGCAAACCCAGCTCTACTACATCTATACATGACAGATGCCCAAACACACCCAGCTCTGCTACATCTATACACATGACAGCTGCACCAGCACACTCAGCTCTACTATATCTCTATATATGACAACTGCCCCAGCAAACCCAGCTCTACTACATCTATACACATGACAGCTGCCGAAACACAGCCAGCTCTGCTACATCTATACACATGACAGCTGCCCCAGCACACTCAGCTCTGCTATATCTCTATATATATATATCTACTGTATAGCAATACTTAGAGATATATAGATGTAGCAGGGCTGGTTGTGCTGGAGCTGCTATCATATATAGAGATATAGCAGGGCTGAGTGTGCTGGGGCAGCTGTCATATAGAGATATAGCAGTGCTGGGTGTGTTTGGGCAGCTGTCATATGCATAGATGTAGCAGAGCTGGGTTTGCTGGGGCAGCTATCATATATAGAGATATAGCAGAGCTGAGTGTGCTGGAACAGCTGTCATATAGAGATATATCTGAGATACTGCTATATCTGTATATGACAGCTGTCTCAGCACATTCAGCTCTGCTACATCTCTATATATGAGCAGCTGCCATGTGTATAGATGTACACTTAGCCAGCTATAACAGTAGAAGTCTCATATTTTTTCAGTCAGCCTCAAGGCAGCTCGTATGGTCTAGTGGTTAGCTGCTCTGCCTCTGAAGCAGATGGTCGTGGGTTCGAATCCCAGCAGACTCTTTTCTGAAATACAAGCAGAAAAGAACACAGGAAGAGGCTGCATCGCATCACTGACATGGAGGTAAGTAGAAGTGTTTATTTTTATTTTTTTAATACCCGACTGTTACTGCCATGGGGGAGCAGAAGGCACCTGATACTGGCACATGGGGGGAGGGGGGTTGGCACCTGATACTGGCACCTGGGGGGGAGGGGGGTTGGCACCTGATACTGGCACATGGGGGGGGGGAAGAGGCACCTGATACTGGCACATGGGGGGGAGTGGGGTTGGCACCTGATACTGGCATGGGGGGGAGGGAGAGGGCACCTGATACTGGCATGGGGGGGAGGGAGAGAGGCACTTGATACTGGCACTTTTTTTGTGGTGGTGGTGGTGGGGGGGAAGATGGCACTATGATACTGGGACATAGGGGGGGGGGAGGCACCTGATACTGGCACCTGGAGGGGAGAGGGGGGGTTGGCACTTGATACTGGCACATGGGGGGGGGGAGGCACCTGATACTGGCACATGGGGAGGGGGGAGGGAGAGAGGCACTTGATATTGGCACTTTTTAGTGGGGGGGGGGGAGATGGCACTATGATACTGGGACATGGGGGGGAGGAGAGAGGCACTTGATACTGGCATGTGGGGGGGGGGGGTTGGCACTATGATACTGGGACATGGGGGGGAGGAGAGAGGCACTTGATACTGGCATGTGGGGGGGGGGGGGGTTGGCACTATGATACTGGCACATGGGGGGGAGAGGCACTTAATACTGGCACTTTTTTGCGGGGGAGATGGCACTATGATACTGGCACATGGGGGGAAGAGAGAGGCACTTGATACTGGCACATGGGGGGAGATGGCACTATGATACTGGGACATGTGGGGGGGGGAGAGGCACTTGATACTGGCACATTATGGGGGGCACTTACTGGCACATTATTGGGGGGCATTATGGGGGACACTAGGCCGGCAGCCTATCAGAGGCCGGACACTGAGGGGCATCTACTGGGGCACTATATATGGGGCATTTTATACTGGTACATTTTGGGGGGCACTAGCAGGAAGGGGGGAGAGGAGCACTATGGGGGACTTTACTGGGGGCACTATATAGGGGTATTTTATACTGGCACATTATGGGGGCACTATGGGGACATTAGCTCAACTGGGGGCATTACAAGGGGGTATTTTTTGCACATTATAAGGAGAATTATTACTACTGGGGGGGGGGGCATTATGGTGGGTTTTATTACTGCCCCATGGTATGACCCCCTAGTAGCAGCACCGGCCTCTCCCTGCTCTGCTATCCCACTGCCCCTTCTCCAAATCCTTATTATAAAATCTTTCTCATTAGGATAAAACACAACATCAGCTCCGCCGAGCCCCCGGCCAAGTGTGGAAGTGGCGTCCGAGATCCCCAAGGGCCGAGCCAAGTAACTGTAAGTGTTCATGTGGAGTATGTTTATGTTATACACATATAGCCTACACTGTGCCACACAATATACAGTATACCGCTACACTGTGCCACACAATATACAGTATACCGCTACACTGTGCCCCACAATATACAGTATACCTCTATACTGTGCCCCACAATGTACAGTATACCTCTATACTGTGCCCCACAATGTACAGTATACTGCTACACTGTGCCCCACAATATACAGTATACCTCTACACTGTGCCGCACAATATACAGTATACCTCTACACTGTGCCCCACAATATACAGTATACCTCTACACTGTGCCCCACAATATACAGTATACCTCTACACTGTGCCACACAATATACAGTATACCGCTATACTGTGCCACACAATATACAGTATACCGCTACACTGTGCCCCACAATATACAGTATACCGCTACACTGTGCCCCACAATATACAGTATACCTCTATACTGTGCCCCACAATGTACAGTATACTGCTACACTGTGCCCCACAATATACAGTATACCTCTACACTGTGCCGCACAATATACAGTATACCTCTACACTGTGCCCCACAATATACAGTATACCTCTACACTGTGCCCCACAATATACAGTATACCTCTACACTGTGCCACACAATATACAGTATACCGCTATACTGTGCCACACAATATACAGTATACCTCTACACTGTGCCACACAATATACAGTATACCGCTACACTGTGCCTCACAATATACAGTATACTGCTACTGTGCCACACAATATACAGTATACCTCTACACTGTGCCCCACAATATACAATATACCACTACACTGTGCCACACAATATACAGTATACCTCTACACTGTGCCCCACAATATACAGTATACCGCTACACTGTGCCACACAATATACAGTATACCGCTACACTGTGCCACACAATATACAGTATACCACTACACTGTGCCACACAATATACAGTATACCTCTACACTGTGCCCCACAATATACAGTATACCTCTACACTGTGCCCCACAATATACAGTATACCACTACACTGTGCCACACAATATACAGTATACCGCTACACTGTGCCTCACAATATACCTCAACACTGTGCCACACAATATACAGTATACCGCTACACTGTGCCACACAATATACAGTATACCTCTATACTGTGCCACACAATATACAGTATACCGCTACACTGTGCCACACAATATACAGTATACCTCTACACTGTGCCTCACAATATACAGTATACCGCTACACTGTGTCACACAATATACAGTATACATCTACACTGTGCCACACAATATACAGTATACATCTACACTGTGCCCCACAATATACAGTATACATCTACACTGTGCCCCACAATATACAGTATACATCTACACTGTGCCAAAGGAGTGGGGTTTACACAGGAGGAGGGAGGTGCGAAGCGCGCTGAGGGGGGCCCTTACAAATATTTGCTGTGGGGCCCAGTCACTTCTAGTTACGCCCCTGGGTAAAGGGTTTCTGCACTTTGTTTAAACTGATGATCTGCCCTCTGGATAGTATCAGCTAGCGGGGGCGGGGCTAAGCTTAATCAAGTGAACAGAGCTTAGCCCCTCCCAGGACAGCTGATACTAGTCGTGACGTCACTCGGCCAGCGGTAAACAGCGAGAAGGCCGCACCGCTGCTGGAGCGCCGCTGCCTTCCAAAACAGCTGATTGGCGGGGGTCCCAGGTGTCGGACCCCCGCCAATCAGATGCTGATGATCTATCCAGAGGATAGATCATCAGTTAAAACAAAGTGCAGAACCCCGTTAAGCAAAAAGCATAGATGTGGTCGGCAATAACAAGTGCTCGGTGGCACCAAATCAGAAACCATACGTCCTACCACAATCCGGGGGGCTCCAGTGCACATCGCTGAATCCCGGAGGGAAAGCAAAAAACCATCTATCTCTGGGCTAGATGATGAGAACTGTCCCTGATATTGCCCTACAGGGGGGGCTATTCTGGCCCTGATAGCCTAGCCACAGACCACCCTGATAAGAGCGACCCCGTCCGGAACCTTACCCTATATAAAAATGGCCCTAGTAACCCCCAGCCCCTGACTTCCAGGTGATCACTATTTAGATCTAGGTGTTCTTGACTCATTATAAAAGTATATTATAAGTATATCGCACCCCTCTGTGTATCACACCATCGATAGCACACCTATACCGGTCCTTAAAATGAATTTTGTGGCCCTATTAGCTAGTGTTTGGTGTCCCTAACAGCCTGTCCCTGCTCCACACAGCAACCTCTCCCTACACCGGCAAAACACTGAATGTAAAATGGCGGCCAGATCGGGTTTATTTATAAGGTAGGGGGTGTCCATGTGCTGAAACGTCTCCATTGGCTGTCCTGTCCCACCACTAGAGGGAGCTCACTACATACAGATTGTACAGCCACCACTAGAGGGAGCTCACTGCATACAGATTATACAGCCACCACTAGGGGGAGCTCACTACATACAGATTATACAGACACAACTAGAGGGAGCTCACTACATGCAGATTATACAGCCACCACTAGAGGGAGCTCATTACATACAGATTATACAGCCACCACTAGAGGGAGCTCACTACATACAGATTATACAGCCACCACTAGAGGGAGCCCACTACATACAGATTATACAGCCACCACTAGAGGGAGCTCACTACATACAGGTCATACAGCCATCACTAGAGGGAGCTCACTACATACAGATTATACAGCCACCACTAGAGGGAGCTCACTACATACAGATTATACAGCCACCACTAGAGGGAGCTCACTACATACAGATTATACAGCCACCACTAGAGGGAGCTCACTACATACAGATTATATACAGCCATCACTAGAGGGAGCTCACTACATACAGATTATACAGCCACCACTAGAGGGAGCTCACTACATACAGATTATACAGCCACCACTAGAGGGAGCTCACTACATACAGATTATACAGCCACCACTAGAGGGAGCTCACTACATACAGATTTTATTACAAGACACGGAGGCGAGTATTGCTATTCTCCTTCTTTACTCTGACCAATAGCAGCAAAGATAAAAAGAAAATATTGAACATTTGAACAGCCCCTCCCCATAGTCCCAGTATAACAGGCCACTCCGCCTGCAAATCCGCCTCTTTCTTTGCTGCTGACCGCAGAGATAAGTACCTGTGATATTTGTCTGATTACTATTACTGTTTTCTCTTATTGTGGTTTTTTTCCCTTTTTGGGTTTATGGGATATTCTATTGTTTGCAGGTTGTTTGTGGGATCTCCCATGGTCTGGTGCTGTGTTTTTCCTTTAGCACAACTCTGGTGTCCCTGTTATTCAGGAGTACCCTGTGTGTCCGATTATCTCCTTTGGGGTTATCATCCCCCTTCTGTCTGTCCCTCCCCTGATCGGGGCTTTGATTTTTGCTTCTGCTGAGTTTTTTCCCTCAGTCCTTTTCACCTGCGCATTACCCCTCGGTCTCCCTCCCCCATTGGCTTCCCTTTTCGCGCCGCGGCTCACCTCTGATCTTGCCGCCGGCGCTCCTGCTTGCCGCGCTTCGCTCCGCCCGAGATCTCGCGAGATCTTGGGCACTTCCGCTTCCGGTTCAGTGCGGCGCTCCGGAGTCTCGGTGAACCCTGCTCGGCATCTGCTCTACGGCTCCTGTGCTCGGCGGCCCCTCTGCTCTCCGGCTCCTACCTCTGTCAGGTTGTTTCTGTCCCCACTCTAGCTCCTCTCCCTGGCTGGGGAAAATCCTCACCAGCGGAGTACATAGCGTAGGATTAGTGTTTTTTCAGATTAACCCTATCACTACCTATCTAGAGGCAGGCTGTGATTATGCCTAATACAGATCTCAGTGGGCAGGGCCCTATGGAAGAGGATATGCCTCAAGCTGATTTAACCCCTTCTGGGGATGATTGTGATACTGGGACGCCCTCTGCGGATCCTTCCCTGGTTTTTCAAACTACCTTATCTAATGTGATTGCTGCGGCCATGGGATCAATGACTTCGGTCATTTCCCAGTCTATTGCCCAGGCCCTTGCAACCCATCCAGCTGCCTCTCCCACCCCACAGCCCGCTACGGTTTCTAAACCTACCGGGCCAGGGCCTGCCTCCAGAACACGCTTGACTGGTGACGTTGTCTCCACCAATGTTGGCGCGCTGGGTTCGCGCAAGAGAGCCTGTACGCGTCAGGCAGAACATACGCGCAGTTGGAAAAGTGCTAGAGCACTGCAGGATACAGCTTCCGGCTCTGAAGTCGGTTCTGATGAGGAGGCGATAGATGACGCCTTTGAGGAGGCAGAGGACGACCCTTCTGGGGTCATAGATTCTAATCCCTTACCCGGGTGCAGCTCCATGCTTTCGGCAGCAGACGTGTCCTTGACGGACCCATCTGGGCAACCTCTCTTTGACCCGGATTCCCTACACCACCCTCGGTCTGCGGAGTGGTTGCCGTTGGAGCATGTCTCCAAATATTTGGAGGCCCGCGTGCGTTGCCCCCTCTCCAAAGAGGCGCGCAACAAGCTTAGGGCGGAATGCCCCAGACCCGTAATTCCCAACAGGGTGTGCGAGACTCCAGCGGTAGACCCCAAAATGACCCAATTCCTCACCAAATCTGGGTGGAATCCGAGGAAGGGTCTGGAGTCGGCCCTGCGTGCCTGTCAGGACAAGCTCCTGGACATATTTGGCCCCCTGGCAAAGATTTTTGACCTGGCCGAGGCTGCCAAGGCCGAGGGTAAGCAGGTAGACCCTCTAGAGCTGCGCGAGTGGGTGCAGCGCGCGATTTGTGTGGCAGGAAACGTCAACACGTCCCTGGCCATTGAACGGCGCAAGGCCATACTTTTTAAGATTGAGCCTAAACTCTCCAACTTGGCGCTCACTGAAGCCGGTAAGGAGGCCCAGGGCTTACTGTTTGGCGAGTCCTTTATTAAGGACTTAGGACGTTTTGTCGGTGCCTTTACAGCACTCGATAAGGCCCAGAGTTCAATGAAACGGGTGTTTCACGGTAGGGTCTCTACCAGGGCCGGCAGTTTCAGGGGCCGTCTGTCCGGCCGTGCCCACTTCCAATCCCGTGCTACGGGCAGAGGCTCCTTCTCCCAGAGACCTGCGTTCCAGGAGCAGAGGCGAGAGACATCATCCTTCTTCCCTTCCCGGGGAGGATCCTGGAGGCCTAGAGGATACAGAGGAAACCCTGGTTCCAGACGACCTTATGGTAAGACCGATGCTTCATTTCAATTCTTCAACTGTTTGTGTAGGGGGCAGACTCCAGCTCTTTTCTCGAGCTTGGTCGCGCATCACCTCGGACCAATGGATTCTCTCCACGGTCAGGGGTTTCCACATAGAGCTGACATCTTCTCACCTATCCATTCCGCCCCCACACCCAGCGGTGCTGTCGGTAGAGAGCCGCATACTTGTGGACTCAGAGCTATCAGATCTCTTCCGCAAAGGGGCCATAGAGCCGGCTCCGGCATCCACTGGTGCGATAATCAGCAACATTTTCTTGGTGGCGAAAAAAGGGGGCCAGCTTCGGCCCGTCATCAATTTACGCGCTCTCAACGCGTTCGTCAGGTACCGCCATTTCAAGATGGAGGGCATCCATCTCCTGCGGGACCTACTTCAGGTGGGCGATTGGATGGTCAAGTTGGACCTGAAGGACGCGTATCTTACCGTCCCTGTCGAGGACGCGTCCAGGAACCTTCTATGTTTCCTTTGGAAGGACAGGATTTGGCGGTTTACATGCCTCCCTTTCGGCCTCTCTTCTGCTCCGTGGTGCTTCACCAAGCTGATGCGCCCTGCTATGGCCTGGCTGCGCAGTCGGGGAGTTCGCCTCATCGTCTATCTGGACGACATCCTGATCATGGCACAGGATCATGCGGTGTTACTGAATCACCTTCGCTGGACGATGGATCTCCTGTTGGATCTGGGTTTCCTTCTCAATCAGGAGAAGTCCTGTCTCGCCCCGGCTCGCGAGATGGAGTTCCTGGGGTTTCTGGTGGATTCCACGGCGGGGACTCTCAGCCTACCACCGACCAAGGTTCGGTCCATTCGGAAGGAGTTGTGCAGAGCCAGGTCGTCCTCCCAGATCCCGTTGCGTCAACTAGCCAGGATCATAGGCCTTCTGGCTTCTTCTATCCAGGCGGTCTTCCCAGCCCCACTACACTACCGGGCCCTCCAGCGACTGAAGATTTTCCACCTCCGGAAGGGGGCTTCCTATGCGGACTGGATTTCCCTGGACGAGGAAACCAAGGAGGAGCTATCCTGGTGGATCCACAATTTACAGGCTTGGAACGGCAAGGCTATTTTCGGTCATCGCCCGGACTTCGTGGTGGATTCGGATGCCAGCCTGTCGGGCTGGGGAGCTCACTGCGAGGGGATCTCAACCGGAGGCGGCTGGTCAGCGGACGAAGCGGGATTCCATATCAATGCGCTGGAACTGTTGGCAGGTTCGTTCGCAATCAAGAGTTTCACGAGAGACACGGCCAAGGCCTGCATTCAACTTCGCATGGACAACGTGTCGGCAGTGCGTTACATCAACGGCATGGGCGGTACACGTTCCACCATCCTATCTCGGTTGGCGAAGGATTTCTGGGACTACTGTCTAGACAAGGAGTTGATTGTCTTGGCGGAATATCTTCCGGGCGTCCAGAACATTCGGGCGGATTGGAGCTCTCGATATCTCTCCGACTCCAGCGACTGGCAGTTAGATCCAGCGGTGTTCCGTTCCTTAACGTCTCTTTGGGGGCCTTGCTGTATCGACCTGTTTGCCTCCCGCCTGAACACGCAGCTGCCACGTTTCTACAGTTGGCGCCCGGACCCGGAGGCCGAAGCTGTGGACGCGTTCCTACAGGATTGGTCACGGGGTCTGCTTTACGCATTCCCCCCCTTCCAGCTGATTCCCAGGACCCTGATTCACGTACGCCGTCATTCAGCGGATCTGGTTCTGCTGGTCCCGTTTTGGACTTCCCAGTCGTGCTTTCCTCACCTTCTGGAGATGATGATAGAGACCCCGTACTTGCTCCCGACATCTCAGACTCTCCTCCGAGGGCCGAATCACCAGCTACATCCTCTCCTCCTGGACGGATCTCTGCGCCTGTTGGCGTGTCGAATTTCAGGGGACCCTGGGAGGTCCCGGGAGTTTCGGGAACAGCTAGAGTCCTGTTGGAGAACGCTTGGGCCCCAGGAACCAGAAGATCTTACAGATCTGCCTGGGGATCTTGGGATCGCTGGTGCGTGGCTAGGGACTTGGATCCCGTTTCGGCACCTGTGACGGAGATCTTGCACTTCCTATCTTCTCTTTTCGACCAGGGCAAGGCCTATCGCACGATCAGCCTTTTCAGGTCGGCCATTTCTGCGTCCCACCAGGGGTTTGACGGTACTCCTGCGGGGCAACATCCTTTGGTATGCCGTCTATTGCGTGGCTCTCGGATGTCTCGGCCTCCTAGACCTAGATTTTCGGCTACTTGGGACGTGTCTTGTGTCCTTTCGTTTCTATCTTCTTGGCCTCAGAATTCAGACCTGTCCTTAAGGCAACTGTCGGCGAAGCTCGTCACTCTTTTCTGTCTAATTTCCTGCAAGCGGGTGTCTGACGTCCGGGCTTTGGATTATGATGCCCGCTCGTATACTCCGGAGGGGGTCTCCTTTGACATCTCTAGGAGGACCAAGTCTCACATACGCTCAGTCGCTTATCCGGCTTTCCCGGCCTCGCCTTCTCTCTGTCCGGTGGAATGCCTCAAGGAGTATGAAGCTCGCACTTCCCTTCATCGCTCACGGGAGTTTTCTCATCTTTTCCTCTCTACCATTCGTCCTTTTGCCCCGGTGACCACTCCCACGCTGGCTAGGTGGATGAAGTGGATCATGGAATTGGCGGGCGTGGACACTTCCATTTTTTCGGCACATTCCGCTAGGGGGGCATCCGCTACCTCTTTGGCGGTGTCTGGCGCCAGGTTGGAGGACATTTTGAAATTGGCGGACTGGTCCAGAGTATCCACGTTCAGAGAATTTTACTTTCGGCCAGGTCCTCACGTCTTCTCATCAATCATTGAGAATTTGTCTTAACTTTGAACTTGCAATATGAGCCTCTGGGTCTTGTAATAAAATCAGGTGATTTTCCTATTTCATGACGTAAAGTCATGATTTTATTAAAGACACGGAGGCGAGTATTGCCCACCCTGAGTTCCCTCCCTATATGTATGCTTATTATTCTGAGTGATGTTTATTCTGCAGATATTATTGATTTGTTGTCATGCGCATGTTGATCTTAACTCTATGAGTTTTTCCTGAGTAGGTTTATCGCAACCAGTTGATTTTGGATGCCATGTCCCAATTTTGTTACTGTCATTTTCTGTTTTTTCACCTTTTCAGGTTGAGACCGGCCCGGTGTGCGGTGTCTGTTGGTCTACGTCGTCGGCAGTTTGGTTCCGGCCGTTAGGTTGATGTGGACAGGAGGAGGAGCATCCTTCGGCGCTGTTTCCGGCTCTTCCCGTTTCGCTTCCGGATGGAAGGCGGTTGTTGTTCCATGATGTTCTGGGACTCTTGGTTTTTCCGGTTCTGTTGGATGTTCGGACTTGAGTTACAAAGAAAGAGGAGGATTTGCAGGCGGAGTGGCCTGTTATACTGGGACTATGGGGAGGGGCTGTTCAAATGTTCAATATTTTCTTTTTATCTTTGCTGCTATTGGTCAGAGTAAAGAAGGAGAATAGCAATACTCGCCTCCGTGTCTTTAATAAAATCATGACTTTACGTCATGAAATAGGAAAATCACCTGATTATACAGCCACCACTAGAGGGAGCTCACTACATACAGATTATACAGCCACCACTAGAGGGAGCTCACTACATACAGATTATACAGCCACCACTAGAGGGAGCTCACTACATACAGATTATACAGCCACCACTAGAGGGAGCTCACTACATACAGATTATACAGCCACCACTAGAGGGAGCTCACTACATACAGGTCATACAGCCATCACTAGAGGGAGCTCACTACATACAGGTCATACAGCCATCACTAGAGGGAGCTCACTACATACAGATTATACAGCCACCACTAGAGGAGCTCACTACATACAGATTATACAGCCACCACTAGAGGGAGCTCACTACATACAGATTATACAGCCACCACTAGAGGGAGCTCACTACATACAGATTATACAGCCACCACTAGAGGGAGCTCACTACATACAGATTATACAGCCACCACTAGAGGGAGCTCACTACATACAGATTATACAGCCACCACTAGAGGAGCTCACTACATACAGATTATACAGCCACCACTAGAGGGAGCTCACTACATACAGATTATACAGCCACCACTAGAGGGAGCTCACTACATACAGATTATACAGCCACCACTAGAGGAGCTCACTACATACAGATTATACAGCCACCACTAGAGGGAGCTCACTACATACAGATTATACAGCCACCACTAGAGGGAGCTCACTACATACAGATTATACAGCCACCACTAGAGGGAGCTCACTACATACAGGTCATACAGCCATCACTAGAGGGAGCTCACTACATACAGATTATACAGCCACCACTAGAGGGAGCTCACTACATACAGGTCATACAGCCATCACTAGAGGGAGCTCACTACATACAGATTATACAGCCACCACTAGAGGGAGCTTACTACATACAGATTATACAGCCACCACTAGAGGGAGCTCACTACATACAGATTATACAGCCACCACTAGAGGGAGCTCACTACATACAGGGCATACAGCCATCACTAGAGGGAGCTCACTACATACAGGTCATACAGCCATCACTAGAGGGAGCTCACTACATACAGATTATACAGCCACCACTAGAGGGAGCTCACTACATACAGATTATACAGCCACCACTAGAGGGAGCTCACTACATACAGATTATACAGCCACCACTAGAGGGAGCTCACTACATACAGATTATACAGCCACCACTAGAGGGAGCTCACTACATACAGGTCATACAGCCATCACTAGAGGGAGCTCACTACATACAGATTATACAGCCACCACTAGAGGGAGCTCACTACATGCAGAGTATACAGCCACCACTAGAGGGAGCTCACTACATACAGATTATACAGCCACCACTAGAGGGAGCTCACTACATACAGATTATACAGCCACCACTAGAGGGAGCTCACTACATACAGGTCATACAGCCACCACTAGAGGGAGCTCACTACATACAGATTATACAGCCACCACTAGCGGGAGCTCACTACATACAGATTATACAACCACCACTAGGGGGAGCTCACTACATACAGATTATACAGCCACCACTACATACAGATTATACAGCCACCACTAGAGGGTGCTCCCTACATACAGATTATACAGCCACCACTAGAGGGAGCTCACTACATACAGATTATACAGCCACCACTACATACAGATTATACAGCCACCACTAGAGGGAGCTCACTACACACAGATTATACAGTCACCACTAGAGGGAGCTCACTACATACAGATTATACAGCCGCCACTAGAGGGAGCTCACTATATACAGATTATACAGCCACCACTAGAGGGAGCTCACTACATACAGATTATACAGCCACCACTAGAGGGAGCTCACTACATACAGATTATACAGCCACCACTAGAGGGAGCTCACTACATACAGATTATACAGCCACCACTAGAGGGAGCTCACTACATACAGATTATACAGCCACCACTAGAGGGAGCTCACTACATACAGATTATACAGCCACCACTAGAGGGAGCTCACTACATACAGATTATACAGCCACCACTAGAGGGAGCTCACTACATATAGATTACACAACCACCACTAGAGGGAGCTCACTACATACAGAATATACAGCCACCACTAGAGGGAGCTCACTACATACAGATAATATCAATATATCACACCGCGCTCTCCCCAGACTCTGCCTGCCCACTATCACACAATGAAGGTGTCGCCAATAAATAACACAGGCTTTAGGTAATTACCTGTTCCTTAGCGCTTCCTCTGTGTCTATTCCTTCTTCTGAGTGAACTAATGTGGTGCTAGATGTTGGGCTAAGATTACTAGATTACGGCTCACGCCCCGGCCGGTGGCGTAATGCTGAGTATATAATTTGTACCTCGCGCTGTTCCCAGGCAGATAGTGACGTCACTATACAGACTACGGTGAGTCGTAGGTACCAGAATTGCTATCTACGCATTTCGGACAGTACGCTGTCCTTCGTCAGGAAAAGGAATTCGGCGACGCTGTTGTCTGTGTTGTCTTCCCTGCATTTTCCTAGCTAAGGGTTTGACGACCAGTTGTCCCTTGTCGCTAGGACTTGCGAGGCAGGGACAGGGGTGAGGGTGGAGTTCAGTGGTCACTACCCCACCCCCTGTGTGTGTGACAGAATAACAGGCCCACATTACCACTGATCATGAACCCTTTGGTTACCGACGAAGCATGTTTCTAAGGTTCAGGGTTAGGGGAGAAACTCAGGACAGAGTGCCTCCACTCCGCATGTATCTAGTCATCATATGGAGCCTCAGATTAATATCTGAACCTGGTGTGTCTGATAGGGGTGTCCAGTTTGTGTCGAGATTTTGGAGAGCCTTCTGTCAGAGGTGCCAAATCTCGTTGTCCTTCTCGTCTGCCTATCATCCTGAGAGTAACGGGCAGACGGAACGACAGTCTGTGGAACAATTTCTCAGGTCATATGTCTTTGGTGATCAACAGTTGTGGGTTAAATACCTTCCTTTGGTCTAATTTGCGATTAACAACCATGTTAATTCCTCCGCTGGTGTCTCCCCATTCTTTTGTAACTACGGCTTCCATCCTGGTTTTCATTCTGGGTCATCTGTCTCCTCGTCTAACCCTGAGGCAGATGAGGTCTCATCTGAACTGTGCACAGTTTGGGCCCGGATTCAGACGAACCTAGAGAAGGCTCAAAACAATCAAAAAATCAAAGCTAATAAGAGACGTTCTAGGCGGATGGATTTTCAGGTTGGGGATCAGGTGTGGCTGTCCTCTAAGAATGTGCCTCTCAAGGTGGCCTCCAAAAGGTTTGCACCTTGTTTTATAGGTCCATACGAGATTATGGAGGTAATAAATCCAGTGTCTTTTAGATTAAGGTTACCTGATCCGTTCCACATCCATGATGTCTTCCATAAATCTCTGCTGAAAAGACATGTTACTCCTTGTTCCTTCGCAGCCCGCAGCCCGCTCCGCCGCCAGTACTGGTTAATAATTGAGGAATTTGTGATTTTACATTTTTTGGATGTTAGGAGAGTCTGCAACTCTTTACAGTATCTGGTTCACTGGAAAGGCTATGGACCGGAGGAAAGGTCCTGGGTACCAGCTAAGGATGTTCACGCCACTAGGCTTGTCAAAAAATTTCATTTAGAATACCCTGAGAAGCTGTCGCCTGGGGCTTTGGGTCCACTGGCCCTGCGTGGAGCGGGGAGGGGGTACTGTTACTATGCGCTCTGTGCGTGGTTCAGGGAGGCGGGGACGGCCAAGGCGTGCTCGTGTCATCAGCGCACCCAGCGTCACCTGTTCCCGTGGGAACCACACTGGGGCTGAGATTGCGGTGCGTGCCGATTCGCTTTCCCAAGGTGCAAGTGATGTGCTGCTGATATGAGCGCAGGGTCTGGAGGAAGTCCTTACTGTTATACATGATGCACACTCCGTTTATACTGAACCATCTGGGCCACTTCGAGGATCTCATCACCTCTGGGGAAACCTGCCTTGTCCACAATGTGGTATTTGGCACAGGAGCCGACTGCTCTGCCTGGACTGAAGGAAGCGGGGCCCTCGGTAAGGAATTTAGTAATGAGATCAACCGGCTGGTGACCCTGGAAAGGGGAGTGCGTGGGAGCAAACAGCAAGTTTATTAAACTGCGGCTCCCCTGGAGTGACACATCGGGACTCATGTCCAGGGAACTGGTGAGATGCGGAGGACTATATCCAGCTTTGTCCCGATTCCCATCTTCTGCCCCTAGAGGGTATTAATATGGTTCGCATTTCTTTTCCTCAGAGAGGTCTGAGGGCACGTGAGGTCGCTTTAGGGGTGTAAAGTGATGCCCTTGGGGGTCAATAAGCTTATGGTATCTAAGAGGGAGGCAGTCCACACAGATCTCATGGCTGGAGGACATCTACATGGGGACTCTCGTAGGGTTTGTGCTCTAAAGTTTTGTTTAAGGGTTCATTTGTAGGGGATGTTTTTCTTGTGTTTGAAAATCTAAAACTTTACTTAATCTTACACTTTAACACCTGACCGATCTGCAGACACACAAACCGATTTTCCAGTTGATGGAATCTTTTGTGGAGAGGGTTCTCATAGCACATGTAGGCCAGGGGGTGCTGCTGATATAGAGTATGGGGCACAAGTGATTGTTCATACCTTATACAGTTTGCATCGGGATGTGTGAAGTTCTTTTAATAGTGCACACATCCACCCTCAGCTCTCGTAGGAAGGAGCCTCAACTCTCTTGGGCAGGGTTCTTGGCTCACATGGGCAGGGCTCTCAGCTTTCATGGGCAGGGCTCTCAGCTTTCATGGGCAGGGCCCTCAGCTAATGGGTGGCACCCTCAGCTCTCTCGGGCAGGAGCCTCAGCTCTCACTGGCAGTGCCCTCAGGTCACGCGGGCAAGACCCTTAGCTCACTTGGGAAGGGCCCTCAGCACCTGTCAGTAAGCTCAGGTTTCTTGTATGCCCCTTCCCCCAAGTATATGTTATGTACAGTGCCCCAGAAGGTAACGACATGGTACAGATGATGTAAATGATGGAGGAGCCGCTGTCATCAATCAATACATTTTATAAAATTTTATAAAATGAGAGCAAACATAGATATGAATGTGAAGCAGCTGCTGCAGAACCTCCTCCCCCCCCCCCCCCCCCGGGAGCACTAAGTGCAGAACGAGACACGATGCAGCGAGGGAGCATCTGCAGTCACTGGGTATAAATAGCATGAACATTTCCCCTCCCTCCCCCCACAGGAGGAATCTTGAGACATTGCTAAGACATCTATAGGTAGGCATCTGCAGAGAACAGCAAGAGGTTAATAAATATAAAATCCTGAAAAACGTGAGGAGTCCAGCGCACACACACACACGTCTCTACCGCCCCGTCTCTCCTGAGGGACTGTTGCTGCATAGAAGAGACCAGATCTGGAGAAGGGATAATTGCTGCATAGAAGACACCAGATCTGGAGAGGTCATGGGTCCAGGGTCACGTTTGGTCCTCATCAAACAGTGTGAACTTTGGCTTTACCTTGACGGAGATGTTTCTTCTGCGGATGGTGCTCTTAGGGGAGAAGGAGCGAAGGTCCAGGTTACCGTGGTCTTCCTCCAGCTGCCTGGCTGTGCATGTCGGGGTGGGCACCTTGATCGTATTGCCAAATTTTGAGTAGTCCACCGAGTACCTGCCGTCTTCTTCTGCTATGATGGACACAAAGCGTTGACCCCACAGAATCTCATCAGCCAAGTATGATGTCCTGGCCTGGGTGGTGATTCCAGTGGTCTCCACCACCCCCTCCAGGATGACAATGATCTCCAGGTCTTGCTGGTGAGTGAGGTCAGTGGCGGAGATGTCATACAGTGGACTGTCCTTGGTGATGGTGTGGCAGATGATGAGTGGTGACACCAGAAAGATACCATTGGTACTGATGGGGTTCTCCATTTGTATATCTATCTGGTTGAGGGGCAGGACCTCTCCCTCCAGGCTGCTGGACTTCTTGACCACCTGCATGCGGATGGTGGCGCTGATGATCATGCTCTTCCGCAGGTCTCCAACCCTAAACATGAAGCAGAGTTTGCTGTTTCGTAGGGCAATGACGGCGTGCTTGCTGAAGATGAGGGTCTCCGCTCTACGGTGGGCCTGCGCCGTCTTCATGAAGATACAACCCAACATGATAGCATTGATGACCAGACCTACAATGTTCTGAATGATGAGGACTAGAATGGCCAAGGGGCACTCCTCTGTGATCATTCGTCCCCCAAAGCCGATGGTCACCTGCACCTCAATGGAATAGAGGAAGGCAGCGGTGAAGGACTGGACGCTGGTCACACAGGGCACAAAGCCTTCCTCGGTGTAGTCCAGGTCGCCATGGGCGAAGGCGATGAGCCACCAGATCATCCCAAAGAGCAGCCAGGTGCAGAGGAAGGACATGGTGAAGATGAGGAGGGTGTGATGCCACTTGAGGTCCACCACGGTGGTGAAGACGTCCAGCAGGAAGCGGCCCTGCTCCCGGATGTTCTTATGGGCCACATTGCAGGTCCCGTTCTTGGCCACGAACCTCGCCCTCCGCTCCTGCGCCCGGTACTTGGGCTCATTGATGTCCTCGGCCAGGCGAGTGGTCAGCACGTACTCCTCCGGGATCAGACCCTTCCTGGCCAGCATGACTGCAGCCGCCCGCTGCCGGAGAGCTCTGCCCGGGCTGCTCGGACGGGGCTCCCCATCTGTGCACGCCAATCACAGGGCGGCGGGGGATGAGGGGCCGGGCGCCGCCACACGGAGCACCGGGGCACCTGGTATCTGAGGCCGGGGCACTCCGGGACCTCCAGCCGGCACCGCCGGGCGCAGCAAACACCGGAGCCGCGAGAGAAGGCAAACGGCTGCAAAACGACACCTGGAGCCGGTGCTGAAGTTCCGGGACGCGGCCGCCAGAGGGAGCAGCGAGGCCGGGAATGGCAGGTGCGGAGAGAAGCCCCGATGTGATCGGCCGAAGACATCCCCCCAATCATGATAGGATCGCCCGAAGATATCCCCCTAATCATGATAGGATCGGCCGAAGATATCCCCCCAATCATGATAGGATCGCCCGAAGATATCCCCCTAATCATGATAAGATCGCCCGAAGATATGCCCCCAATCATGATAGGATCGGCCGAAGATATCCCCCCAATCATGATAGGATCGCCCGAAGATATCCCCCTAATCATGATAAGATCGCCCGAAGATATCCCCCCAATCATGATAGGATCGCCCAAAAATATCCCCCTCCCAATATGATCTACCGAAGATATCCCCCCAATATGATCGCCCAAAAATATCCCCCTCTCCCATATGATTGCCCGAAAATATCCCCCTCGATATGATTGCCCGAAAAATATCCCCCCCAATCATGGTAGGATCGCTCAAAAATATCCCCCTCTCCCATATGATTGCCCGAAAATCCCCCATCTCCTGATATGATTGCCCGAAAATATCCCCTCAATATGATTGCCCGAAAATATCCCCCCAATATGATCGCCCGAAAATATCCCCCCAATATGATCGCCCGAAAATATCCCCCCAATATGATCGCCCGAAAATATCCCCCCAATATGATCGCCCGAAAATATCCCCCCCTGTGTGATCATTTGTAAATTACCCCTTCTTGATATGATCGCCTGAAAATTCCCCCCCGAAATGAACGCCCACAAAATTCCCCACCCCCCATAAGATTGCCTGAAAATATCCCCCTTCCCCCTTTTTCATCCCCATAAAGTACTTTGCTTCTCCCCAACTATCTGCCCCCCCCCCCCCCCCCCGTGTATCACCCATTCCTCATATATGTCCCGATACCCCCCCATTAATATCAGGGGGTCCTCACTATACCTCTCCCCTGTATATCTCCGAGCCCCCGTGGGTATCATGTATCCATCCTGCACACTTACTTGCTGGAATAGTGAGGGTTAATGGCAGGTAGTATGACACCCAGTATCCGCAGCCCTGGGCTTTGTGCTGACGAGAGATTAATCATTTACCCAGTGATCGCGTTACCCGGCGCTGAGCCGGAGCGGAGAGATGATGAGAGTTACAGTCACGGCACATTTTCTGTACTCGTGGCCCAAAAATTCCATATTCTTACTGCAGATGGTTGGCGATTCTGGCCGATGCCGCAGGCGGTACAGGGGGTCTGCAGGTCACGTGTGGCCACTAGGGGGCGTCCTGGAGCACAGGGTGTCTGCACACATGGCGGCTTCTATGTATGCAGCTTTCACACTTGCTGGATCCGTCGTGGATCAGCAAAAACGCTTCCGATTGCCCTACCTTTAACATTGCCAAGTCAATGGGGGGGGGGGGAATCCGTTTTCTATGGTGTCAGAGAAAACGGATCCGTCCCCATTGACTTAGGGCTCGTTCACACAAACGTTTTATGCGTTCCGTATACGGCCCATATACAGAACCATTCATTTCAATGGTTCCGAAAAAAAAAACGGAATGTACTCTGTATGCATTCCGTATTTCCGTTTTGTTCAAAGATAGAACGTCCTATTATTTATGTTATGCACTTACACAGCGCTGTACAGACATCAGCATCCGTCTGTCCCCAGGAGCTCACAATCTAAGGTCCCTGTCAGTCTGTCTTTGGAGTGTGGGAGGAAACCGACGAAAACGTGCTGCCCGGTATTATTGCCTGCAAATCACGTTCCGTGGCAACATTCAAGTCAATGGGTCCGCAAAAATAACGTAACACATACTGAATGTACTCCATATGTCTTCCGTATCCGTTCCGTTTTTGCGGAACCATCTATAGAAAATGTTGTGCCCAGCCCAATTTTTTCTATGCAATTACTGTATATGCCATACGGAAAAACAAAACTGAACCGGAAACACTACTGAAACAAAAAATAAAAAAACGGATCCGTTTAAAACAGCCTGCAAAACACTGAAAAAGCCATACGGTCGTGTGAACGAGCCCTTACATTGTGCGTCTGTCACAACCAGACAGCTGAGAAGCTCTCACAGAGGCCTTTCAGAACCTCCCCCTTGAGTTCTGTGTTGTGGTATTCAGCTCCTCCTCTCGTTAGCGTCTCTCAGCTGTCATGTGTTGGACTAATTGTTTCCCTTTAAATTCCTCCCCAGAAGGCTTTTCTGGGCGGCTTATACTTCTCCCTGGAGTGTGTGTGCTCGCTGACTCTGTCCTCCTGTTTGCTACAAAGCTAAGTGTCGTACCTTTATCTGTTATTTTCTGTTTGCTGGATCCCAGGTGACCCTGACTCCCTCCGTGTCTTGTGTAGGGAGCCGGTGGTCGTGTCCCCTCACTATTGTAGGGTGCTCAGGGCTTTATAGTCAAGGTACGTGGATATGCATACCTCCACCATTAGGATCTTTGCATAGGCTAAGCAGCCAGGGAAAGTGCCAGGTCTTCTGCAGGGGTCTCCCTTGGTTCCTTAGTTTTTGGATCCAGCGAGTCATTTATGCATGTTGCTTTGCCTTGTTTCCTGTACACATTCCGTGACATTATAAGCCGCCCAAACCGTCTTAAGCATGGATCCGGTTTCACTTTTGGCTGAACGCTTCCAGGGTCTTTCATTGGAGGTAGCTGACCTCCGTAAGACTTTTTCTCAGTTTCAATTGACCGGTTCAGCTTGCGTTCATGGAGTTTGTTCTGAGCCTAAGATCTCGCTCCCGGATACGTTCTCCGGGGGTAGTGAGAATTTTGTGCGTTTTAGAGAGGCTTGCAAACTCCATTTTCGCCTTCTTCCCCTTTCCTCTGGAGATGAGGAACGGAGGGTGGGGATCATTATATCGCTGCTCAGGGGTAACGCTCAGTCCTGGGCCTTTTCGCTGCCGGAGGGGGCACGGCCTCTCCGTTCAGTGGATGAATTCTTTTTAGCCCTGGGTCAGATATATGATGATCCGGATCGTATTGCTCTGGCTGAGTCTAGACTACGTCTATTATGCCAGGGTAAACAGTCCGCAGAGATATACTGCTCAGAATTTCGGAGATGGGCAGCTGATACTGGTTGGAATGATGCTGCGCTCCGAAGTCAATTTTGCCATGGTCTTTCAGAGGGATTGAAAGATGCATTTGCCTTTCATGAGAGGCCTATTTCCTTGGACTCTGCTATGTCTCAGGCCGTTCGTATTGACAGGCGTCTTAGAGAGAGAGGAGAGATCTCTCCTTCCTGTCATACGCAGTCCCAGGACAGTGCAGCGGTCCCATTCTCTGCGCAGGGGTCTCAGTCGCTGTCAGCCCCTTCTGAGCAGGAGCCCATGCAGCTGGGGTTGATTGCTTCTGACAATAGAAGATTCAGCTCTCATGGGACGGTTTGTTTTTGTTGTGGAGGTATAAATCATTGGGCAAATATTTGTCCCTCTAGGAGATTCAGGCAGTTCTCTGGGTATAATAAAGAAACAAACAGGAAAAAATATTTTAAAAATGTTCCGTCTGTTACTATTGGCAGGGTTGAGGCGGAAATTGAAGGTTTTCCGTTTGCTTGTAGTTCCCGTTTTGTCCTGCCGGCTAGGGTGGCGCTAGAGAGCAAGAAAAAATTTTGTGAGATTTTTGTGGATAGTGGAGCAGCGGTCAATCTCATTGATAATCAATTTGCGATAACTCATGGTTTCCAGGTGCGCACTTTGGGAAAGGATTTTCCTGTTTTTGCTATCGATTCGGCTCCACTTTCTCAAAAATCATTAAAGGGCATAGTTCCCAATATCCGTTTAATTGTGAGTGATGCTCATGTTGAGGATGTGTCATGTTTCGTCCTTAGCGGTTTACCCACCCCTCTGGTGTTGGGGCTGCCCTGGCTCACTAAGCATAACCCCACCATTGATTGGCAAGCAAGGCAAATAAATGGTTGGAGTGACTTTTGCAGAGAGAATTGCCTCACGACATCTGTTTCTGAGGTTGCTACTAAGACTGTACCACCTTTTCTCTCTGAATTTTCGGATGTCTTCTCTGAGAGTGGAGTTCAGGATTTGCCCCCGCACAGGGAGTACGATTGCCCTATTAATCTCATCTCAGACGCCAAGCTGCCTAAATCTCGTTTATACAATCTCTCCCAACCTGAAAGGGTCGCTATGCGTGCTTATATCTCTGAGAGTCTGAGAAAGGGACACATACGACCCTCAAAGTCACCTGTTGCCGCTGGTTTTTTCTTTGTTAAGAAAAAAGATGGTTCTTTAAGACCTTGTCTGGATTTCAGGGAGCTGAACAATATCACAATTCGTGACCCTTATCCGCTTCCTCTGATCCCGGACCTGTTTAACCAGGTTGTTGGGGCTAAAGTCTTTTCCAAATTAGATCTAAGAGGGGCATACAACCTGGTCAGGGTCAGAGAAGGAGGCGAATGGAAGACGGCCTTCAATACCCCTGAGGGCCATTTTGAGAATTTGGTTATGCCTTTTGGTTTGATGAATGCCACAGCCGTTTTTCAGCATTTCGTGAACAGCATTTTTTATCATTTGATGGGAAGATTTGTATTGGTGTATTTGGATGACATTTTGATTTTTTTCTCCCGATTTCAAAACTCATAAGGAACATTTACGTCAGGTCTTGCTCATCCTGCGGGAGAATAAATTATATGCGAAACTGGAAAAATGTGTGTTTGCGGTTCCAGAAATTCAATTTCTGGGGTTTCTTCTCTCCGCTTCTGGTTTTCGCATGGACCCCGAGAAGGTCCGCGCTGTGCTTGAGTGGGAGCTTCCTGAGAATCAGAAGGCGCTGATGCGTCTTTTGGGCTTTGCCAATTATTACAGGAAGTTCATTTTGAATTATTCTTCTATTGTTAAACCACTCACTGATATGACCAGAAAGGGGGTAGATTTTTCTTCTTGGTCAGTAGAGGCGCGTAAGGCCTTCTCTAATATCAATGAGAGTTTTGCTTCCGCTCCCATCTTGGTGCAACCTGATGTTTCTTTACCCTTCATAGTTGAGGTTGATGCTTCTGAGGTGGGTGTGGGGGCGGTCTTGTCTCAGGGTTCCTCTCCTGCCAATTGGCGACCGTGTGCCTTTTTCTCAAGAAAACTCTCCTCCGCAGAGAGAAATTACGATGTGGGAGATAGGGAATTGTTGGCCATCAAGTTGGCTTTTGAGGAATGGCGCCATTGGCTAGAGGGAGCCAGACACCCTATTACCGTATTTACTGACCATAAAAATCTGGCCTACTTGGAGTCAGCCAAGCGTCTGAACCCGAGACAGGCCAGATGGTCTTTGTTCTTTTCTAGGTTTAATTTTGTTGTCACGTTCCGCCCTGGAGTTAAGAATGTGAAGGCAGATGCCCTGTCACGTTGTTTTCCGGGAGGCAGGAATTTTGAAGACCCGGGTCCCATTTTGGCTGAAGGTGTGGTGGTCTCTGCTCTTTTTCCTGAATTGGAGGCAGAGGTGCAGGTAGCCCAGTCAGAGGCTCCTGATCTTTGTCCTCCTGGGAGGTTGTTTGTGCCTCTCGCTTTAAGACACAAGATTTTTAAAGAACACCACGATACGGTCCTTGCTGGGCACCCGGGGGTAAGAGCCACACTGGATCTCATCGCTCGGAGATTCTGGTGGCCTG
This sequence comes from Bufo gargarizans, assembly GCF_014858855.1. NCBI lineage: Eukaryota > Metazoa > Chordata > Amphibia > Anura > Bufonidae > Bufo > Bufo gargarizans. Next base: position 3,432,198 of record NC_058089.1, read on the forward strand.
CGCTTCGTAAGTCGGTTGAGGGTTTTGTGGCAGCCTGCGAGACTTGCGCTCGTGCCAAAGTCCCTCATTCACGGCCATCAGGTCCTCTCCTTCCCTTACCCATTCCTTCCCGTCCTTGGACACATCTGTCCATGGACTTCATAACGGACCTGCCTCGTTCCTCGGGGAAGACCGTGATTCTGGTGGTGGTGGACCGTTTTAGCAAAATGGTGCATTTCATCCCTTTTCCTGGTTTGCCCAATGCTAAGACGCTGGCGCAGGCATTTATTGATCACATTGTCAAATTGCACGGTATTCCTTCAGACATAGTCTCTGATAGGGGCACGCAGTTTGCTTCCAGATTCTGGAAGGCTTTCTGTTCTCGCTTGGGGGTTCGGTTGTCATTCTCTTCTGCTTTCCACCCGCAGTCGAATGGCCAGACAGAACGCGTCAATCAGAATCTGGAGACATATCTGCGCTGTTTTGTGGCGGAGAATCAGGAGTATTGGTGTTCTTTTTTGTCCCTTGCTGAGTTTGCTTTAAATAACCGTCGTCAGGAGTCCTCTGATAAGTCACCATTTTTTGGTGCATATGGGTTTCATCCGCAGTTTGGGACTTTCTCGGGAGAGGGGTCTTCTGGTTTACCTGATGAGGACAGATTCTCCTCGTCTTTGTCATCTATTTGGCAAAAGATTCAGGATAATCTAAAGAGCATGAGTGAGAGATATAAGCGTGTGGCAGATAAGAGACGTGTGCTTGGTCCGGACCTGAATGTTGGTGATCTGGTGTGGTTGTCTACCAAGAATATCAAATTGAAGGTTCCCTCCTGGAAGTTGGGTCCTAGGTTTATTGGGCCTTACAAAATCCTGTCTGTCATCAATCCTGTTGCATACCGTCTTGATCTTCCTCAGACTTGGAAGATCCATAATGTTTTTCATAAGTCCTTATTGAAACCTTATGTTCAACCCATTGTACCCTCGCCTTTGCCTCCTCCTCCGATTATGGTTGATGGGAATCTTGAATTTCAGGTCTCTAGGATTGTGGATTCTCGTCTTGTCCGCGGTTCTCTTCAGTACCTTGTTCATTGGGAGGGGTATGGTCCTGAGGAGAGGATGTGGGTCCCAGTGACGGACATTAAGGCCTCTCGTCTCATCAGGGCTTTCCATAGGTCCCATCCTGAGAAGGTGGGTTCTGAGTGTCCGGAGTCCACTCGTAGAGGGAGGGGTACTGTCACAACCAGACAGCTGAGAAGCTCTGACAGAGGCCTTTCAGAACCTCCTCCTTGAGTTTCTGTGTTGTGGTATTCAGTTCCTCCTCTCGTTAGCCTCTCTCAGCTGTCATGTGTTGGACTAATTGCTTCCCTTTAAATTCCTCCCCAAAATGCTTTTCTGGGCGGCTTATACTACTTCCTGGAGTGTGTGTGCATGCTGACTTTGTTCTCCTGTTTTCTACAAAGCTAAGTGTTGTACCTTTATCTGTTATTTTCTGTTTGCTGGATCCCAGGTGACCCTGACTCCCTCCGTATCTTGTGTAGGGAGCCGGTGGTCGTGCCCCCTCACTATTGTAGGGTGCTCAGGGCTTTATAGTCAAGGTTCCTGGATATGCAAACCTCCACCATTAGGATCTTTGCATAGGCTGAGCAGCCAGGGAAAGTGCCAGGTCTTCTGCAGGGGTCTCCCTTGGTTCCTTAGCTTTTGGATCCAGCGAGTCATTTATACATGTTGCTTTGCCTTGTTTCCTGTACACATTCCGTGACAGCGTCACGCTCGATCCACTTTGCTCTGCATCCCATGACGGAAAGAAAACCACAACATTCTGCGGTTTGCTCTCTGTTATGGGAACGCAACCTAACGGAACGCATTTCAATCACCGTCTCATCAGTCGCTGACCTGTCAATCACCCTATTATTATCTGTCGCTGACCTGTCAGTCACCCTATTATTATCTGTCGCTGACCTGTCAATCACCCTCCTCTTATCTGTCGCTGACCTGTCAATCACCCTCCTCTTATCTGTCGCTGACCTGTCAATCACCCTCCCCTTATCTGTCGCTGACCTGTCAATCACCCTCCTCTTATCTGTCGCTGACCTGTCAATCACCCTCCTCTTATCTGTCGCTGACCTGTCAATCACCCTCCTCTTATCTGTCGCTGACCTGTCAATCACCCTCCTCTTATCTGTCGCTGACCTGTCAATCACCCTATTATTATCTGTCGCTGACCCGTCAATCACCCTCCTCTTATCTGTCGCTGACCTGTCAATCACCCTATTATTATCTGTCGCTGACCTGACAGTCACCCTATTATTATCTGTCGCTGACCCGTCAATCACCCTCCTCTTATCTGTCGCTGACCTGTCAATCACCCTATTATTATCTGTCGCTGACCTGACAGTCACCCTATTATTATCTGTCGCTGACCTGTCAATCACCCTATTATTATCTGTCGCTGACCTGTCAGTCACCCTATTATTATCTATCGCTGACCTGTCAATCACCCTATTATTATCTGTCGCTGACCTGACAGTCACCCTATTATTATCTGTCGCTGACCCGTCAATCACCCTCCTCTTATCTGTCGCTGACCTGTCAATCACCCTATTATTATCTGTCGCTGACCTGACAGTCACCCTATTATTATCTGTCGCTGACCTGTCAATCACCCTATTATTATCTGTCGCTGACCTGTCAGTCACCCTATTATTATCTATCGCTGACCTGTCAATCACCCTATTATTATCTGTCACTGACCTGTCATCACCTTCTCCTATCATCTGACCTGTCAATCATCCTCTCCTCTTATTAGTCACTGACCCGTTAATCGCCCTCTCCACTTATCATCAGTCGCTGACCTGTCAGTCACTCTCTGTTTTAGTAATTAACCTGTCAATCGCGCCCTCCTCTTATTAATTGCTGACCTGTCAATCACCCTATCACCAGTCACTAACCTGTCAATCACCCTGTCCTCTTATCTGACCTGTCAATCGCGCTCTCCTCTTGTCATCAGTCGCTGACCTGTCAATCATCCTGACCTCTTTAGTCATTGACCTGTCAATCACCTTCTCCTCTTGTTAGTCGCTAACCTGTCAATCGCCCTCCTCTTATCAGTCGCTGACATGTCAATCACACTCTCCTCTTATCAGTCACTGACCCATCAATTGTCCTCTCCTCTTATCGTCCATCACTGACCTGTCAATCACCCTCCTATCATCAGTCACTGACCTGTCAATCTCCTTCTCCTCTTATCATCTGCTGGCTTGTCAATCGCCCATCGCTGACCTGTCAATCACCCTCTCGTCTTATTAGTCGCTGACCCTCCTCTTACGCTGACCCTCCTCTTATGATCAGTTGCTGACCTCTCAATCATCCTCTCCTCTTATCATCTGACCTCTCAATCATCTGACCTCTCAATCATCCTCTCCTCTTTCGTCAATGACCTGTCAGTCACTCTCTCCTCTTTAGGCGACTTTCACAGCAGCGTTCTTACTGGATCCGGCGGGGTTCAGCAAAAACGCTTCCGTTACTGATAATACAACCGTCTGTGTCCGTTATGAGCCGATCTGTTTTCTATTGTGTCAGAGAAACCGGATCCATCCCAATTGACTTGCATTGGGGGTCATGACGGCAAAATACAACGTTGCGGTTTGCTCTCCGGTCTGGGAACGCAACTAAATGGAACAGAATGCCTTTTGACAATGAATAGGGACAGAACTGAAGCGTTTTTTTCCGGTATTGAGCCCTTATAACGGATCTCAATAGCGGAAAACTAAAACGCTAGTGTGAAAGTAGCTTTAGTCACTGACCTGTCAATCACCCTCTCTTCTTATCATCTGACCTGTCAATCATCACTTCCTCATCATCATCAGTTGCTGATTTGTCATTCACCCTCTCCTCTTATCATCAGTTTGCTGACCTGTCTATTGCTCTATCCTCTTATTAGTTGCTGACCTATCAAATACCCTCTCATCATCAGTCACGGACCTGTCAATCACCCTCTCATCATCAGTCACGGACCTGTCAATCACCCTCTCATCATCAGTCACGGACCTGTCAATCACCCTCTCATCATCAGTCACGGACCTGTCAATCACCCTCTCATCATCAGTCACGGACCTGTCAATCACCCTCTCATCATCAGTCACGGACCTGTCAATCACCCTCTCATCAGTCACGGACCTGTCAATCATCCTCTCCTCTTTAGTCACTGACCTGTCAATCATCCTCTCCTCTTTAGTCACGGACCTGTCAATCATCCTCTCCTCTTTAGTCACGGACCTGTCAATCACCCTCTCATCATCAGTCACAGACCTGTCAATCACCCTCTCATCATCAGTGACTAGTCGCTCCGTGTCCCCTGGCCGGCTGCACTCATTTCCTTACAATCTGTTCTGGGGGCAGAATGTGAAGGCCCGGGTCACACACATGGCCTCCGCGGCTAGGAATAGACGTCACTCCAGTCGGCGACTATTTCTCTCCCTATACTGTGGTGTAGCCTGTGACACGGGGGTCTCCGACTGTCCTGCCGAACCTCGGCATTATACTGAACAGCCGGCCCCTGATAGAACGTCCGATCCGTGTCCGTAATGCGGACAATAATAGGACATGTTCTATTTTTTTGCGGAACGGAAACTGAATGCTCACGGAGTACCTTTAGTTTTTTTTTTTTGCGGACCCCATTGAAATGAATGGTTCCACATACGGGTCTGCAAAAAAAAAAAAAAACAGTAAGAGACTTCCTAAAACAACACATTTCGGGCTCTCGGGCCCTTCCTCAGGATACTCATGAGAGCGGTATCCAGACTCTGCGACCCTTGTGACACCAGGTTGACCCCATTCCTGTCTGGAAGTGGCTGCCATCGGGACACCGCAGAGCGTGTCATAATCGTAAGTACTGATAGCGCTGCGCAGCAGCTCCGTAGAGGTTAGCCTCTTTTACCACCACATTCCTGTTACGCTCTTTTACCCTATGAGCACTTTTTTATGCCTATATGTCAGAAACTGTGGCTAGAGCCGCGCCCCTTGGAGGTCATGTCACCGGAACGTCACCTAGTGTCTGACTGTATGGCCTGTGCAGGGGCTGTCATGGGGAGCTGCAGGCATTGAGGAGGACATGTCACCGGCACGTCACCTAGTGTCTGACTGTATGGCCTGTGCAGGGGTTGTCATGGGGAGCTGCAGGCATTGAGGAGGACATGTGGCGGTGTCTTTAGCTCTGGCATCAGGATCAGTGTGACGATCTGCTGTCTGTGACATGAACCCTAACCTGTGTTGTGTTCCGGTACAGGGGCCACACCCTGGGCCCCGGTGACACCAGACTCCGCCTCTGCGTGAAGATCTTTATTACGAAATCCTCTTTATTTACAGGTAATTTACACAATTAAAAAAACTAAACGATTCGTGAATTGCACTTCTGGAAGTTTCTTATTTATCGGCCTGAACATACGAGGCGAACATACTGTCCTCGCGCTCCAGCAGGACCTCCGGCTTGTCGTACTCCATGATGGCGCCTCTCTTCATGACAATTACCATGTCTGCATTCAAGATGGTGTGCACCCGATGCTGCAAGAAAACAAGACATCAGCTCCAGAGAACGGAGACACATTGGAGGAGGAGTCTGTTCTGGGGGACCGGGGGCCCGGGAGGTGTCAGGTCGGGGGCCCAAGAGGCATCAGCTTTGGGGGATGCGAGGCCCAAGAGGAGTCAGCTTTGAGGGATGGGCACATGAGAGGCATCAGCTCTGGGGGACCGGGAGGTGTCAGGTCGGGGGCCCAAGAGGCCTCAGCTTTGGGGGACGGGCACATGAGGCATCAGCTCTGGGGGCCTGAGAGGTGTAGGCTCTAATTAGTTGTGTGTTATACCTAGGATTTTGCCTCTCACTGTTGTCCCCCAGGGGCCACACCTGTCCTCTATGTGCAGTCCCAGTCTGAGCTCTAGCGTCACATGGACCAGTGACCCAGAAAACGCTGAGAACAGAGAATTGTATCTGCACTAATCTGAGCGCAGGGGAACGCCAGACGGACTTAACCCTTTCACCACCTGCTCACACATAGAGGTCAGTACGCTGTGACTGCCAGGCTGAGGAAGTGACGCCTTATCTGACCCTGCGTGCAGCGCCTCACCTGCCGTGGTGTCGCACCTTCCAGAGTGGGAGACTAGGCAGTGAAGGGGTTAATAAGTAGCCTGGAGGATTCTGGGAGCAGCATACAGAGGGGTCATTCTGTGCACCGTGCCCCCCGGACTGACCGCACCCACGGTAACATATAAATAGATCACCCCACATACCACCCACGTCTCCCTGACCCTATTAGGAGACCCCTGAACCCACTGTGGGGGACTCTGCGTGTCACTGAACATGGTCAGCCGCCAATGTCCCACAACAGAAGCCCCCCAAACTCCAGTCCAGTGCACAGAGGCCACAGGGGTATGAGGAGCCTGCAGTCCCATGTAAACGAGTCCTCATGAATGCTCTTCTGCATTATAGTCATTGTTGACATTGAGTCCTCACCTAGTCCTGCACATGCAGCTGAGGGTTTGTTACAATGTGTCAGTGTGAACAGTCCTTTGGGAGATGAAGGCAACAGCTGTTACAATGATAGACTGTAACAAACCCTCTACTGTGAGACAGGAGGCAAGCACTGCAGCCACCGGTGCCCCCCACGTACCGCGATGATGACCACCGTGCGCTCCTGAAACGCCGTCATCACCACCTTCTGTAGGATGTTCTCCTGCGAGGAACAAAGAAATTACTGAGACGTCACAGACCCCGCATGCAGAATTGAGAGGGTTAATCCTGAGAATAGGTGATCAGTGGGGGTCCGACGCTCAGGGCACCGATGCTCCTGTGAGCGCCGCGGTCTTCTCCGTGCTCACCAAGCACAGCGCCGTACAGTGGCCGTGCTTGGTATCGCACTCAGCCCCATTCACTTCTATGAGCTGCTCCGAGGTCATGTGACTGACGAACGTGACATCACCCAGACTTGGGATCTGCGAGCACCAGATCCTTCTCAGCTGATCGGCAGGGGCCCCGGGTGTCGGACCCCTACCAATCAGTTACAGATGACCTATCCCGAGAATAGGTCATCAGTATTAAAAACTCGGAAAACCACTTTAACCCTGTGGACCACCTGAGACACCTGTCCCTCATCTTGCGTGGAGTCTTCTATCAGTGTTTCTGACCACCTACCATTGTCATGTAGCATCTCATCCCTCTGCTTCTTCAATCGTACAACTCCACCTGTAGGAGTGTCAGTGTGCACTGAAGTTCTAGCATTTTGTTCATTATTCCATTAGGCCCCTCCCATATGATGTAGCAATGTAGAGCAGAGGATTGTGGGAGGACGCAGTGACTATGGGTATCACCAGTATTAGTCTAGGGCTACACGATGACATTTTTCATAACGATAGGCTATGCTGCGACTGCGACACGACGGTACCAAAAACATCCATCCAAGATCGATTTTTCTGCGACTGTCATGTCGCATGTTGCAGGGCGACACCATAGACTATCATTATAAAAATTGTCATGCAACATCAATGTTGTAGCCCTAGCCTTAGTGCTGCATCTGATGCATAGGGGCCCCGGGGCCCAAGTTGTCAGACGTACAGTGGCCATGTCTATGGAGGCTGTGGCTTCGTCCATGATTAATATGCTGCTCTTCCGGACGAAGGCTCTGGCCAGACAGAAGAGCTGCCGCTGCCCCACGCTGAAGTTCTCTCCTCCTTCGGTGACTGCCGCATCTGGAAAAAGAGGACACAATGAGCTATAAGAGGGCGGGGGAGGGGAAGAGCCGCTATAACATGGCAGGGGAGGGGACGATCTTCTAACAGGGCAGGGGAGGAGCTGATCTAACAGGGCAGGGGCTGATCTAGCAGGGCAGGGGCCAACCTAACAGGGCAGGGGCGGAGCCGATCTAACAGGGCAGGGGCAAGGCCGATCTAACAGGGCAGGGGCGGAGCCGATCTAACAGGGCAGGGGCTGATCTAACAGGGCAGGGGCTGATCTAGCAGGGCAGGGGCCAACCTAACAGGGCAGGGGCTGATCTAACAGGGCAGGGGAGGAGCCGATCTAACAGGGCAGTGGCTGATCTAGTAGGGCAGGGGCGGAGCTGATCTAACAGGGGAGGAGCCGATCTAACAGGGCAGGGGAGGAGCCGATCCAACAGGGCAGGGGCCGAGCCCAACAGGGGAGGAGCCGATCTAACATAACGGGGGGGAGGGGCCGATCCAACATGGCGGGGGGGGGGGGGACGATCTAACAGGGCAGGGAAATAGCTGACCTAGCAGGGGAGGGGCCGATCTAACAGGGCAGGGGAGGAGCCGATCTTCTAAGAGGGCGGGAGAGGGGTCAATGTAACATGGAAGGAGTCGATCTAACAGGGCAGGGGAGGAGCCGATCTAAAAGGGCAGGGGAGGAGCCGATCTAACATGGAGGGGGAGGGGCCGATCTAACATGGAGGGGGAGGGGCCGATCTAACATGGCAGGGGGGGGGGGGCGATCTAACAGGGCAGGGGAGGAGCCGATCTTCTAAGAGGGCGGGAGAGGGGTCAATGTAACATGGAAGGAGCCGATCTAACATGGCGGGGGAGGGGCTGATCTAACAGGACAGGGCAGGAGCCGGTATAACAGTGCAATCAGGTACCAGTGTATACACTTTGCTCTGGGAGGGCAGTGTAGTATAATATATGGCTATTATCTGCTTCTCACCCAGGCCGCCGGGTAGCGCCTTCACCACGTGTTTGAGCTGGGCGATTTCCAGCGCCTCCCACAACACGCAGTCCGTACATTTATTCTCAGGGTCCAGATTAAATCTGCAGAAAAGACGAGACTCGCGTTACACGTCACCGGCTGACACCAGAGGACAACGCCCAGCGCTCTCAGCTCGCCTCCCACCTTATGCTCCCACTGAATAATATGGGATCCTGCAGAATGATGGAGAGACGGGATCGCAACGTCTGCAGCGGCAGCTTCGAGATATCGATTCCATCAATGACAATGCGCCCTAAAAAACAAAGGAAACGGTGGCTGCAAAACAGAGTCACATGTATGAAAGGGGCGGTCCACTGAAAAGGTTGTCACTGCCCCGCCCCCTGCTGATGACATCACTGATATGACATGTGGACATGTGATCACCCCTTATACTACAGGAACATCTAAAAATCTATTACTGCTGACAACCTGCCTGTACATCATGTCTGAGAGGTTGTCACAGCCCCGCCCCTGATGATGAAATGACATGTGGACATGTGATCACACCTTATACTACAGGAACATCTATTACTGCTGACAGCCCCGCCCCCATTACATCTCGCATAATAAGAGGTTACCACGAGACGTTTATATCTAGATAATTCCGCCGCCACCTCTACATATTTTCCACACTCTGGTCTCACCCTGGAACATGTCCACCATCCTGAAAAACGCCAGAGAAAAGGAGGATTTTCCGCTTCCGGTTCTCCCACAAATCCCGATCTGTTGTGAAAGAGACTGATGAGTTTCCAGGGTGTGCGTTGTAAGGACATTATGACTACCACCCCCATTGGGCACGCCCCACCTTCTGTCCCGGGGTGATGTGGGCGTTCACATGCTTGAGGACGGGTTTCAGGGAGCTGTCGTAGCGCACACTCAGGTTCTGGATCTGGATCTCGCCTCGGTCCGGCCAGTTCTGTGGGATCTGGGAGGCGGCTGTAGGGGGGAGGCTCATTAGTTATTTGTGATGGGGTCATGTGACCTGCACAGGAGGGCGCTGACCACTCACAGAGAAGCCCCATGTAGTTCTCCGGCTCAGTCTTCAGGAGGCTGTTAATCCTCTTCACGGCTCCTAGCTGAATCTCCATGTCCGAGAGGTTGCGCACCATCCAGTTCAGGTAGTTAGACACCTGCGGACACGGCTGCCATGTTAATGTCCTGCGTACACGAGATGTACACATCTGACAGCGCATGAGCTGATCACATGACTACACAGGTTGCGGCCAGAGAAGACCGAGATGTAATACCAGTGGTAATAACGTCACAGGCACACGAGACTCAAACATATGACAACGACACACAACACATGGACAACAACTCACACCGACAACACACAAACATACAACACCGACAACACACAAACATACAACACCGACAACACACAAACATACAACACCGACAACACACAAACATACAACACCAACAACATACAAACATACAACACCGACAACACACAAACATACAACACCGACAACACACAAACATACAACACCGACAACACACAAACATACAACACACAGATGTACAACACGCACAGACGTACAACATTGCGCTGATGTGCAACACCGACAACACACAAGTATACAACACATAGATGTGCAGCACCGACAACATACAAATATACAATAAATAGACGTACAACATTGTGCACATGTACAACACACACAGACGTACGACACCACCTTCTAAAGAGCATGTTATGGGCGCGGGAGAAGAACTGGAATAATCTGTTCTTTACCATCAGAGCGTAAGTGAGTCCGAGCCCGACCTGTCCAGAGGGCAGCAGAGAATTGGTGATGGAGGCCACGGCAGCAACCAGGACGACACAAGCTCCAATGTATTCCTGCAACCAGAAGGCGGGGAGATAATCGGAATTAGTCTTACCGGTAATTCTGTTTCCATGAATCCACCATGACGGCATGTACCTGGAGACTGACCCCTGACCTCTATAAGGTCTGGAAACAGAGAAAGCTTAGATTGCTTCCACCCTTCTCAGTGTTTTCTACATTACTATATTACTTTATTTTTATTGAGTATTCATTTTTTTTTCTTTTTAGGGGGGGAATTTGTGCCGCCATGGTGGATTCATGGAAACAGAATTACCAGTAAGGCTAATTCGGATTTTCCAATTCACCACCCTGATGGCATGTAACTGGGACGCTACTGCTTAAAGAACTGTCCTTTCGAAAGACAGATCTGACATTACTGAAAGATCAAGTCTGTAATGTTTAAAGGGTAACGTCATATTTTTATTTTATTTGCTAGTTTATTAGAGCTCGGCACGTATACCTGAGTTGGGGTACTTTCACACTAGCGTTAGAAGAATCCGGCAGGCAGTTCCATTGCCGGATCCGGAACTCCATATGCAAGCGGATATCATTTGTTTTCGGATCCGTCTCTCCAGAAAAAAACAGATCCAGTATTTATCTTTTTCACAGATTTAAAGGTCTGCGCATGCGCAGACCGGGAAACCGGATCCGTTTTTTCGGAACACTTGGTACCGGATCCGGCATCAATACATTTCATTTGATATTAATGCCGGATCCGCCAAAGTGTTCTGGAATTTTGGCCGGAGAAAATACCGCAGCATGCTGCAGTATTTTCTCCAGCAAAATACCGTAAAAGGGACTGAACTGAAGACATCCTGATGCATCCTGAACGGATTGCTCTCCATTCAGAATGCATTAGGATAAAACTGAAGCGTTTTTTTTGTCTTGTAAGAGAGATATTTAACAGAGTTATCTTCTAGAGGGTAAAAAGGACTTCCTGTCAGGCCCTTAAGCACAATGTTTAAATCCCAGGAAGGGGCACGAGGTCTAATGAAGGGTTTTAATCTAGACGTTGCTCTGAAAAATCTTCTTATCCATCTATGATTTGCCAGGTCTGTATCGAAAAAAGCACCGAGTGCTGATATTTGTACTTTTAAAGTAGAAGGTCTAAGACCTATGTCCAAACCTTGCTGAAGAAACTCCAAACATTTTTGGATCTTTGGTTCTGAATGATTTGGTCTGGGTTCACCTGACCCAGAACAGAATTTTTCCCGATCTTTAGAAAAATTGCAGAAGTAATTTTTTTCCTGCTAGATCCAAGTGTGGATATTACTTTATCCGAAAGACCCTGACGTCTTAGAATATCGGACTCAGGATTCATGCTGTCAAATTGAAGGACTCAGTGAAGTGAGTCATTGTATCTCTTATTTCTTTTAACATAGAATTTTATTGTTGAAACTGTTTTTACAGCAGAAAATATGAGTTATAATAATTATTAGTGCTTTACTCAGAGACCATTGGAGCCTGTGGCGCCCCTTGGGTGGTTTTATCACTTTCCTTTCTTTGAGGAGAGGAAACCAGCTTTTTTTCAGCCAGAACGATGATGATTGTTGATCTTTCTTGAAGGACTTTTTGAACCACTCTCAGTATCAATTGGAATGGTGGAAAAGACTAGGCTAGATCCCAGTTCTAAGTCTGGAAGAATGCATCGATAGCCCAGGGACTGTACCTGGGATCCAGAGAGCAAAACTTTTGGACCTTTACATTCTTTCTTGAAGCGAATAGATCTATCACTGGGGAGACCCATCTGCTTTCCATCATTTCTATATTCAGTGACCATTCCCCTTGATCTAGCTTATTTCTGCTTAGAAAGTCGCCACCTGGTTCTGAGAACCTTTTAGATGAACCGCTGATATGGAGCTCACTGTTTTTTCTGCCCAGGAGAAGATCTTACCTGAAAGATTTATTAGATATTTTGATCTTGTTCCTCCTTGTTTTAGGTAAGACACTGTTGTTATGTTGTCTGATAAGATTTTTTTACGATGACCCTCCAGGTAATTTGATGCTGCTTTTAGAGTCTTCCATACTGCCCGAAGCTCTCTATAGTTTGATGATTGATTGGCTATACTTGTTGGACAAAGAGCTTGGTAGAATTTGTCTTCTATACTTGCTCGTGTCTGTTTGAATCAGAATATTTGCCAAACCACCCCTCTGAGGCTTGATGGTATGGTCCACCAATAAAGGGATAGTTTCACATGTTCCATGATGGAGATCTTCCGATCCAGGGACATTTGACTTCTGTCCCATTTCGTCAGTAACCCTGATTGGAGAATTCAGAAGTGAATTTGACACCAGGTTATTGAGGCTATGCACGGCGTTAGTAACCCAAATAGGCTCATAGCTCCTCTGGAGGAACAGGTTCTTTCCCTTTGAAATTTCTGCACCTTCTGTTGTAATGACTATTTTTTCCCCTTGGAAGAAAGGATGTTTATCTCCCTGAATCCAGAATGATTCCTAAAAATGTTACCCTTGTCTGGGGATGAAAGCAGGATTTTCTTGGGTTTATCAACCAAGCTAGCTCTGTTAACGGGAGTCAAAAAGTGTTGTGATTTCTCTGGTTCCATGTATCCGCTGCTATCAAGAAATCGTCTAAGTAAGGAATTATTATTAAACCTTCCTTACTTAGATGTGCCACCATTTCTGTATCTAGTTTGGTGAAGACTCTGGGAGCCGATGATATGCCAAATGGGAGAGCGACAAATTTAAAATGGAATATGCTTCTAGTTGGACTTCTGAGGGCAAACCTTAGGTAACTCTGAGATTGTCCCGATGTCGGTACGTGGTAATAAGCGTCTTTTAGGTCGACTGTACTCATTAACGCATCTCTTTTAATGGAATTGTAGAGTTCAGGGACTCCCTCTTGAATCTCCTGTATTTTATATATGTTTGTTCAGATTCTTCAGGTTTATTATACACTGACCAAAAGTATAAACACAACACTTTCGGTTTTGCTCCCATTTTGCATGAGCTGAACTCAAAGATCTGAAACATTTTCTACAGACACAAAAGACCCATTACTCTCAGCTATTGTTCACAAATCTGTCTAAATCTGTGTCAGTGAGCACTTCTCCTTTGCCGAGATAATCCATCCCACCTCACAGGTGTGGCATATCAAGGTGCTGATTAGACAGCATGGGGGGAGGCAGAAAACCAGTCAGTATCTGGTGTGGCCACCATTTGCCTCACGCAGTGCAACACATCTCCGTGGCATAGGGTTGATCAGGTTGTTGATTGTGGCCTGTGGGATGTTGGTCCGCTCCTCTCCTGTGCGAAGTTGCAGAATATTGGCAGGAACTGGAACACGGTGTCGTATACGCCGATCCAGAGCATCCCAAACATGCTCCGGGGAGTATGCTGCCATGCAAGAACTGGGATGTTTTCAGCTTCCAGGAATTGTATACAGATCCTTGCAATATGGGGCCGTGCATTATCCTGCTGCACATGAGGTGATGGTCGTGGATGAACGGCACAACAATGGGCCTCAGGATCTCGTCACGGGATCTCTGTGCATTCAAAATGCCATCAATAAAACGCACCTGTGTTCGTTGTCTGTAACATACGCCTGGCCATACCATAACCCCACCACCACCATGGGCCATTCGATCCACAGTGTTGACGTCAACAAACCGCTCACCCACACGACGCCACACACGCTGTCTGCCATCTGCCCTGAACAGTGAAAGTCGGGACTCATCCGTGAACAGAACGCCTCTACAACATGCCAGACGCCATTGAATGTGAGCATTTGCCCACTCAAGTCGGTTACGACGATGAACTGCAGTCAGGTCCAGACCCCGATGAGGACGACGAGCGAGCAGATGAGCTTCCCCGAGACGGTTTCTGACAGTTTGTGCAGAAATTCTTTGGTTATGCAAACCAATTGTTGCTGCAGCTGTCCAGGTGGCTGGTCTCAGACAATAATGGAGGTGAACATGCTGGATGTAGAGGTCCTGGGCTGGTGCGGTTACACCTGGTCTGCGGTTGTGAGGCCGGTTGGATGTACTGCCGAATTCTCTGAAATGCCTTTGGAGACGGCTTATGGTAGAGAAATTAACATTTATTGCACGGGCAACAGCTCTGGTAGACATTCCTGCAGTCAGCATGCCAACTGCACGCTCCCTCAAATGTTGCGACATCTGTGGTGTGATCAAACTGCACATTTCAGAGTGGTCTTTTATTGTGGGCAGTCTAAGGCACACCTGTGCAATATTCATGCTGTCTAATCCGCACCTTGATCTGCCACACCTGTCAGGTGGGATGGATTATCTCGACAAAGGAGAAGCGCTCAGTGACACAAATATTAGACAGATTTGTGAACAATATTTGAGAGTAATGGGTCTTTTGTGTCTGTAGAAAATGTTTCAGATCTTTGAGTTCAGCTCATGCAAAATGGGAGCAAAACCGAAAGCATTTTTGGTCAGTGTAGTTCTGTATGATCCTTCCGGTTTTGTCACAAGAAAGAGATTGGCGTAATAGCCTAGCTTCCGCTGTGATAGTGGAACCTGAACTACCACCCCCAACCTTAGTAGGTCCTGAACGCCATTCCAGATCTTTTCTAGGGTTGATTTTGATCTGTGTGTTGTGATCATGTATCTGTTTGGAGGGAGAGAAGAGAATTCCATCTTGTATCCATTCTCCACCATATTCAGAGCCCAAGGATTTGATGTTACCTTCCTCAATTGAGATAAAAAATTCTTCAATCTCCTCCCTTGTGAGAGATGAGAATCCATTTTGTATGAACATGTCCTCCATCTTGAACATATGTGGAAAAATTAATGAACCAGCTGGCAGGACGTCAAGAGTCTCTGTGTATATAGATCAAATGCTCCTAGCTGCAAGGCCAAGATAGTGGCCCCCTCGCTTCCTTATCAGAGTCTGACATACTAGAGGGAGTTATACTCCTTGTTAGTTTGGAATGTGCTGCTAATGAGTACTAACTTTCAGATTAGATGCTGCAGAGTCTTTTTAATTATTAGAAGTTTTTAACCATTAAAGGCAAATTCTGTTAGTATGGTGCAGAAGTATTGCGTTTTATGAGTAACCAATCAAATCATTAGTTTCGCTTTCCACCCCCTTTGGTGGTGTGCCAGGTTTGTCTGTTATCTATACTGTTATAAAACGTATGCTTTTATGGAATAAAGTAGGGTAGTTGATTCAGCAGTGTGTCTGTGTCAGCTCTCTGAGCGCTCATACAACTTCCATTTGGAATCCTGACCGTCGTAGAGGTGGGGGTTTTGCCCTAACACCCCTATCTTGACGTCATTGTTTATCACTTGCCTTGTTTTGAGGGTTAAGGTGGAAGCCTCTTCCTTGGCCTCTCTTATGGTAGCTCCAACGTCCCGTCTTTCCTTTCCACCTGTATGATCTCTCCTGCTTACTATAAGGGCGAAAGGGAAATTTCCTTCTAAGAGGTTTTTCTCCAAGGAATCTTTTTTTTCTTGTCAGCTGCTTTTTCAAGAATCTTATCCAGAACTGGATCAATTTGGATATTAAAATTGGATAAAGGGTTTAGGAGTTTCAGCTCCTTTACATGTGGCAGCAATTGGACAATTGACTCTCAGATTGTTTCATGGGCAGCTGTGGGCAGTTCCTTCATTATTTCATTCTCAATTAAGCACATAAAAGGCCCGGAGTTGATTTGAGGTGTGGTGCTTGCATTTTGAAGATTTTTCTGAGAAGTAAACATGCGGTCACAGGAGGTCTCCATGCAGGTGAAACAAGCCATCCTTCATCTGCGAAAACAGAAAAAACCCTTTCGAGAAATTGCCGCACTTTTAGGAGCGGCAAAATCTACAGTTTGGTACATCCTGAGACAGAAAGAAAGCCCTGGTGACCTCAAAAATGCTAAAAGACCTGGACGCCCACCAAAGACAACAGTGGTGGATAATGACAGAATAATTACCATGGTGAAGAGAAGCCCCTTCACAACAGCCAACCAAGTGACCCCACTCTCCAGGATATAGACGTATCAATATCCAAATCTACCATAAAGAAACAAAAAAAAAACATCTTAAAAAACCAGCACACCTCTGGAAGAACGTTCTGTGGACAGAAGAAACCAAGATCAACCTCTACCAGAATGATGGAAAGAAAAAAGTATGGCAAAAGGCTCGGTACAGCTCATGATCCAAAGCATACCGCATCATCAGTAGAACTTGGCGGAGGCGGTGTGATGCTTGGGCATGCATGGCTGCCGGTGGCCCCGGGGCCTTAGTGTTTATTGATGATGTGACAGAGGACAGAAGTAGCCGGATAAATTCTGGGGTTGTCAGAGACATACTGTGTGCTCAAATCCAGCCAAACTGATTGGTCGGCGTTCATAATACGGATGGACAATGACCCAAAACATAAAGCCAAAGCAACCCAGGAGTTTATTAAAGAAGTGGAATATTCTAGAACGGCCGAGTCACCGGATCTGAACCCAATAGAGCGTGTCACTGGTTACAGACTAAACTTCAGACAGAAAGGCCACAAACAGCAACTAAAAAACAGCGGCAGTAAAGGCCGAGCATTAAAGAGGAGGAAACACAGCGTCCGGTGATGTCCATGAGGTCAAGACTCCAGGCAGTCACTGCCAACAAAGGGTTTTCAACCAAGTATTAGAAATTAATATTTTATTGACAATTATTTATTTTGTCCAATTACTTTTGAGCCCCTGAAATGAAGGGATTGAGTTTAAAAAACGCTTTAGTTCCTCACATTTTTATGCAATCATTTTGTTCCACCGACTGAATTAAAGCTGAAAGTCTGAACTTCACCGGCATCTGAATGGTTTTGTTCAAAATCCATTGTGGTGGTGTACAGAGCAGAGGAGAAAAATGTTGTCTCTGTCCAAATATATATGGCCCTAACTGTACATTGCTGCCAACATCACTCCCCAGGTGGGGATTACATTTGGTGGGGCACATAGCTCTCTAGGTGCCTGAAGTTCAGGGCCCGACATGATGCTCACCAGACCTCAGCTCAGTAGCTCTGGGGCCGCATAGTAAATGAACTTCCGGGTACGCGCTGCGCCACTCTGAACCCGGAAGTGACGCCATACACCGGCGCTCATCATGCGGCCTTCCCATACATACACCTGCTTATCCCACTAGGGGAACGGAAGATGCGGCAATGTAAGGACAGGCATCCGATCAACAGATGCGAGGCCTTTTCTATCTCCCTGGTAAGGTACCGCCGGCGGGGGGCTCCAGCCCCCGATGTGTCTTTCCTGGTAAACATACATGAAATTCCTTCTTCACCTCCCCGGCTGGCAGAGAGGCCTTTCTGTGGGGGCAGGATAACACTGAGGAAGGCTGGTGGGAGGGGACAACCTTTCTCTGCTTCCTGCCCCTACAGAGGTCAATCTCCAGGTATATGCCATCATGGTGGTAAAATGCAAACAAACAATAATACACAAGATCTTCCATTACTGCCCCAATTCCATCATTGCCTCATGTTACACTCCTGACCCCTGTTTCATCGTTGTCCTTCTGTTCCTTTACTACCCCCCACATTTTCACTGTCCATCTGCCTATTAACTTACCATGCGCACCTCCAGCCAACGGTTAGCTGCTGTGAGGAACAGAGATGCAATGTTGTTGGAGTCCGTGAGTTCTAGCAGCTTCTGTCTGAATCTGGCCTCATACCTGGGAGAGAAAAATCATCAGTCCTCACCGTGACAGGAGATCACGACATGGACGGACCACTGAGTGGAACAGCTCAATGCTGCATCGGAACACATACTAGACCTGGACACCATATCACATGGACACATACCAGACCTGGACACCACATCACCTGGACACATACTAGACCTGGACACCATATCACATGGACACATACCAGACCTGGACACCACATCACCTGGACACATACTAGACCTGGACACCACATCACCTGGACACATACTGGAACTGGACACCACATCACCTGGACACATACTGGAACTGGACACATACTAGACATGGACACCACATCACCTGGACACATACTGGAACTGGACACATACTAGACCTGGACACCACATCATTTGGACACATACTAGACCTGGACACCACATCACCTGGACACATACTAGACCTGGACACCACATCCCCTGGACACATAGTGGAACTGGACACCACATCACCTGGACACATAGTGGAACTGGACACCACATCACCTGGACACATACTAGACCTGGACACATACTAGACCTGGACACCACGTCACTTGGACAAACACTAGACCTGGACACCACGTCACTTGGACACATACTAGACCTGGACACATACTGGAACTGGACACCACATCACTTGGAACCATACTAGACCTGGACACATACTAGACCTGGACACATACTAGATCTGGACACCACATCACTTGGACACATACTAGACCTGGACACCACATCACCTGGACACATACTAGACCTGGACACCACATCCCCTGGACACATACTGGACCTGGACACCACATCACCTGAACACATACTGGACCTGGACACCACATCACCTGAACACATACTAGACCTGGACACCACATCACCTGGACACATACCAGACCTGTCCTGGACACCACATCACCTGGACACATACTAGTCCTGGACACCACATCACCTGGACACATACTAGACCTGGACACCACATCACCTGGACACATACTAGACCTGGACACCACATCACCTGGACACATACTAGACCTGGACACCACATCACCTGGACACATACCAGACCTGGACACATACTGAACATAACATCACCTGGACACATACCAGACCTGACCTGGACACCACATCACCTGGACACATACTAGACCTGGACACATACCAGACCCGGACACATACTGAACATAACATCACCTGGACACATACCAGTCCTGACCTGGACACCACATCACCTGGGCACATACTGGACCTGGCACTTACCTGAAGGCTCGTATGGTGGTCAGCCCCTCAACGGTCTCAGAGAAGTGCGCCAGCAGGGGGAGCTGTGTACTGTCTTCCAGCTGCTGGAGATCCCTGAAGCACAGTAATAATAATGCAAAATTAATACAAAAAGAGGCAGAGATTGTAACTCTACCCTCATCCTCCTATCAGTTCTGCAACTCTACGTCCATCCTCCTATCTGTCCTGTAACGCTACCCCCACCCTTTTATCGGTCCTGTAACTCAACCTCATCCTCCTATCGGTCCTGTATCACTACCCTCATCCTCCTATCGGTCCTGTAACACTACCCTCATCCTCCTATCGGTCCTGTAACACTACCCTCATCCTCCTATCGGTCCTGTAACACTACCCTCATCCTCCTATCGGTCCTGTAACACTACCCTCATCCTCCTATCGGTCCTGTAACACTACCCTCATCCTCCTATCGGTCCTGTAACACTACCCTCATCCTCCTATCGGTCCTGTAACACTACCCTCATCCTCCTATCAGTCCTGTAACACTACCCTCATCCTCCTATCAGTCCTGTAACACTACCCTCATCCTCCTATCAGTCCTGTAACACTACCCTTATCCTCCTATCAGTCCTGTAACACTACCCTCATCCTCCTATCAGTCCTGTAACACCAGCGTCATGGCTTCCTATCATTTCACCTTTCCATTTTCTTGTTCTATGTAGAGAGTAAGCTCTGTGGTCCAGTGTGAAGTCGCAGCGGCTGCACTGGTGTGTGAATTATCTTCACTGGACACAGCAGCCACCTCCTGTGTGGACGTCTGACCCTTCATACAGCGCACAGTGGACGTGTCAGACTTTTCGTAACGCGCCCAGAGTACTTGTCTGACCCTTTATGAAGCACACGGCGGACGTGTCCAACCTTTCATAACGCGCCCAGGGAACGCGTCCGACCCTTCGTAACGCGGCCAGAATACGTATCCAAACCTTCATACAGCACACAGCGGACGTGTCCGACTCTTCATACAGCACACAGCGGACGTGTCTGACTTTTCATACCACACACAGCGGACATATCTGATCCTTCATACCACACACAGCGGACATATCTGACCCTTCATACAGCACACAGCGGACGTGTCTGACTCTTCATACAGCACACAGCGGACGTGTCCGACCCTTCATACAGCACACAGCGGACGTGTCTGACTCTTCATACAGCACACAGCGGACGTGTCTGACTCTTCATACAGCACACAGCGGACGTGTCTGACTCTTCATACAGCACACAGCGGACGTGTCTGACTCTTCATACAGCACACAGCGGACGTGTCTGACTTTTCGTACCACACACAGCGGACATATCTGACCCTTCATACCACATGCAGCGGACATGTCTGACTTCATTCCATGCACAGCGGGGGGCTTATTAACATGCGGCTCAGAGCCGCCATTTCAAGCTAATGAGGCCCCAATGTAATACTGACTTTCCTTGGGGGGGGGGGGGGATGCTGACATTAATGAGGCTTTACATTCCATTGTGATCCAGATACATGGGGAGTTAACCCCTGCACTACCCCCATCATCCACCCAAGGACCCAGCTCGCCCGGCACACAGTTCCTCCCAGTGAGCGGATCAAGATTTGACCGCAGGACGTAACCGAAACCTGAGTGCTGGAAATGTCTGTATTTATGCTAGCGGACGGGCCCCTTGTATGTGGCCCACAACCAGATGCCGCCATCTGTACATTACCAGACACGTGATGCAACGAGTGTTGCTTACCTGGCGGCTACTCGGAAATGCTTCTGAATAAAGTAGCAGGTGATGACCAGAGGGACCAAGGAGATGAGGAAGATGGGGGTGACGTAGGAGATGACGGCCAGCGCTGACACACACAGGAGGGTGGAGCGGCTCAGACATTCCAAGGTAGCTGGGATGTGCTGCCAGAGAACACAGAACACATTACATACGTGGACTGAGACCTCAGGGATCATCCGGGGGTTTAACCCCTTCATACACATGCCATCTTCTTTGGGGATGAGGAAGCCTTCCCTGCATGGTCCAGCACGTGGAGACCACCTCTGGTTGGGTATCCCTTAATGGATAATGCCAGGGCCAAAGCTTTCTATGACACTATAGCCGTTCCCTTCTGAGTCACGACACGTGGAGGGGCCTCTCTCATGTGACTGCTGGGGTCGGACACACACCCATCTCTACTATACTGATCCTACCTGATCTATGGTGTTGAAGTCTGCGGAGAAGCGGTTCAAGATGCTGCCCAGAGGCGTTGTCTCAAAAAACCTACCACAAAGATAAAGCAAAGAATTCAGTGAAAGGCAGCACCACCGAGGACCAGGCGGACCATGGCCGCTGCAGCCTCCTCCTCACCTCATGGGCGCCAGAATGATGGCATTCAGGAGACTGTTGTGCAGCTTCTTGGCGACTCGCAGACCGGTCCACTCTACTGCGATGGAGGTCGCAAGGCACATAATGATGGTCAGGCAGGACAGAACACTGAACACCATGGAGTATGGCGAGTGGTCAAAACCGCAGCTCTGAGGGAGAGGATGGGAGTTGTGGTGCACATGTATCATCAGGTAGTCTGAAAGATACATCCAATCTGCTCACTCCTCACCACACGTATCAGATGTTTACCTGCCCCGTACAGCCCGAAGATGAAGCGTTGAAAATCGCATCTGAGGTCCACTTTGCCAGACAGAAATCAATGGCGACCATGAGCGAGTGCTTGAGGAGCTGGGAGAAGACCAGGAGCGGGAGCAGCAGGATCCCGGCTGAGCTCAGGTATTTGCCACATGCTCTCCACGGCATCTTCGCCCTCTGGTGCAGAACGGAGGACAAGTTGTCATCATCATCATCGCTCTCGGAGATCTCTTCTGTAGAGGAGACAATCAGACATCAGGAATAAACATGGAGAGAGGAACACAGCTCCAGTGTCAGGGTGTCCATGTCAGGAGCATTGAGTCCAAGTCGGGGGCCAGGACACCCCACACCAGGATCAAGGGAGAACAAGTTGAGGGCCAGAGTGTCCACGTCAGGAGCAGGGGATGTAGGACACTGTCAGGGCACCCCACATCTGCCTCATGGGAGCCCAAGTCAGAGGCCTACGTGAAGCGGAAGGAGCCCAAGTCAGGAGCAAACAGCACAAGTCAGAGAGTCCACAAGTCACCCATGCAGGAGACGACCACCTGCCACACGTCCCCAGCATCCTTCCACTGACCTTCATCTTCCTCATCATCTCCCAGCAGCGTCTCCCTCGAGTATAAGGGTCTCGTACAGTTCTTCCTCTCCCCCGGGGTCTTCCGCTCTATGATTTCCTGCATAAAACAATTACAGTTATACACGGCGGCCACACCGGCAGGTATGGATATTAGAGTGTCAGCTCTGCTGCCAAGGACGGGCTGCTCTCTTGTGCCATATAATCCATCCCAAGCTCCAGTCTCGAATATGGAGACATTCTGGGGATTTCTATTAGACTATCTCTGCTTGATTAATGAAACAGGGAATGTCGCACAAAAATGAGGTGGAGAACCACACAGAGGTGCGCCCACTTAACAGACAACACCCAGTCTGAAAGTGATAAATAATGAATTAATAATGAAAGTGGGGCACACTCTAAAAGTAAAGGGATCTTTATTAACACTGTTGGTAATAAAAGCACTAAAATAACAGCAGATATTAAAAATAAAAATTACAGAAGGAAGTTTAAAATGCAATAAATGTTGACAGTAAGATTAAACCTTAGATTGTAAATGACCATAAAAACAAAATGGATAAAATATAGGTAAAAATATATTAAATAAGACACTATGGTCAATTGCATGGATCCCAATATAAACTTTGTGTACGGGTAACCGGTCACAAAATGTAAACTCACTTGTTGCTTGGTACAAAGTCCCGTACAAGATTAGTATGCTGTTGTATATAATTTTGCAGAAAGTCCTTGCTTGCCAATACTGGCAGTGATCGGAAGCGTATGCAGCCTGTAGGTTTGGCGTTATACGATGTTCCGGCTGTTCATGCGCACAGCGGCGTCCCGCTGTATTTGATTTAACAAAGCGATCGCTTAGCGAAAATTTGTAGAGGCTTACCCGAGGATCTCTTGGAGCTGGACGTTAGGCTCTCGA
This sequence comes from Bufo gargarizans, assembly GCF_014858855.1. NCBI lineage: Eukaryota > Metazoa > Chordata > Amphibia > Anura > Bufonidae > Bufo > Bufo gargarizans. Next base: position 3,455,753 of record NC_058089.1, read on the forward strand.
CTCGGCGTACCTGTCTTGGTTCCGGTCTCACGAGCTGGTATCCAGATTTGAATTTTTAAGCGCCAGTGGAATTTGTTTGTTGCACGCGGTGTCGATGTCTTTCATCACCAGCGTGACAGCGGAAACTCACTTCGGCAGCTCACTGGTTAAATAGCAGTTGTCCAGACTTCCTCGGTTTTGCAGGGTCTCTCTACTCCATAGGGGTATCAGTCCCCCTATGGAGTAGAGAGACCCTGCAAAACCGAGGAAGTCTGGACAACTGCTATTTAACCAGTGAGCTGCCGAAGTGAGTTACCGCTGTCACGCTGGTGATGAAAGACATCGACACCGCGTGCAACAAACAAATTCCACTGGCGCTTAAAAATTCAAATCTGGATACCAGCTCGTGAGACCGGAACCAAGACAGGTACGCCGAGTCGAGAGCCTAACGTCCAGCTCCAAGAGATCCTCGGGTAAGCCTCTACAAATTTTCGCTAAGCGATCGCTTTGTTAAATCAAATACAGCGGGACGCCGCTGTGCGCATGAACAGCCGGAACATCGTATAACGCCAAACCTACAGGCTGCATACGCTTCCGATCACTGCCAGTATTGGCAAGCAAGGACTTTCTGCAAAATTATATACAACAGCATACTAATCTTGTACGGGACTTTGTACCAAGCAACAAGTGAGTTTACATTTTGTGACCGGTTACCCGTACACAAAGTTTATATTGGGATCCATGCAATTGACCATAGTGTCTTATTTAATATATTTTTACCTATATTTTATCCATTTTGTTTTTATGGTCATTTACAATCTAAGGTTTAATCTTACTGTCAACATTTATTGCATTTTAAACTTTCTTCTGTAATTTTTATTTTTAATATCTGCTGTTATTTTAGTGCTTTTATTACCAACAGTGTTAATAAAGATCCCTTTACTTTTAGAGTGTGCCCCACTTTCATTATTAATTCATTATCTCTGCTTGATGTCAGTAAGCAGGCAATTTCCTGTAACATCACAGGATTCCCAGTAAATGTCCGTCCTGGAATAGTCCTCTTCTATTCAGCAGTACCTGGGACGTGAGAGAGTGGGCGACGAGCAATATGGCTGCCACCACCCGGATATTCCACAGTCCTAGAAGAGCAGAGCAAGAATCTGCAAAACTGGGTAGTATAGGACCACTGTGGGAGCAGTGATGGCAGCCATTTGTAGGTCACTTAGCTTTCCCAGAAACAGATAAGCTAAAATGAACAGAACAGAACTTTTTAACAGAAGAGGGTGACTCAGGACTGCCGATGTAACACTGTGAGGACTGGCAGCTGCCGCTGACAGTGATGTCACCCAGGAGGACCAGCTGTGGCTGCTGACAGTGATGTCCCCTGTGAGGACCGGCTATGACCGCCCACAGTGATGTCACCCGTGAGGACTGGCTGTGGCTGCTGACAGTGATGTCACCCGTGAGGACTGGCTGTGGCTGCTGACAGTGATGTCACCCGTGAGGACTGGCTGTGGCTGCTGACAGTGATGTAACCCGTGAGGACTGGCTGTGGCCTCTGACAGTGATGTCACCCGTGAGGACTGGCTGTGGCCTGACAGTGATGTCACCCGTGAGGACTGGCCGTGGCCTCTGACAGTGATGTCACCCGTGAGGACTGGCCGTGGCCTCTGACAGTGATGTCACCCGTGAGGACTAGCTGTGGCCTCTTGACAGTCATGTCACCCGTGAGGACTGGCCGTGGCCGCTGACAGTCATGTCACCCGTGAGGACTGGCTGTGGCCTCTGACAGTGATGTCACCCGTGAGGACTGGCTGTGGCCTGACAGTGATGTCACCCGTGAGGACTGGCTGTGGCCGCTGACAGTGATGTCACCCGTGAGGACTGGCTGTGGCTGCTGACAGTGATGTCACCCGTGAGGACTGGCTGTGGCCGCTGACAGTGATGTCACCCGTGAGGACTGGCTGTGGCCGCTGACAGTGAGGTCACCCGTGAGGACTGGCTGTGGCCTCTGACAGTGATGTCACCCGTGAGGACTGGCTGTGGCCGCTGACAGTGATGTCACCCGTGAGGACTGGCTGTGGCCGCTGACAGTGATGTCACCCGTGAGGACTGGCTGTGGCCGCTGACAGTGATGTCACCCGTGAGGACTGGCCGTGGCCTCCGACAGTGATGTCACCCGTGAGGACTGGCCGTGGCCTCCGACAGTGATGTCACCCGTGAGGACTGGCTGTGGCCTCTGACAGTGATGTCACCCGTGAGGACTGGCTGTGGCTGCTGACAGTGATGTCACCCGTGAGGACTGGCTGTGGCCTCTGACAGTGATGTCACCCGTGAAGACTGGCTGTGGCCGCTGACAGTGATGTCTCCCAGGAGGACCAGCTGTGGCTGCTGACAGTGATGTCCCCTGTGAGGACCGGCTATGACCGCCCACAGTGATGTCACCCAGGAGGACTGACTGTGATCACCAAAAGTAGTGTCACACAGGAGGACTGGCTGTGGCCTCTGACAGTGATGTCACCCGTGAGGACTGGCTGTGGCCTGACAGTGATGTCACCCGTGAGGACTGGCCGTGGCCTCTGACAGTGATGTCACCCGTGAGGACTGGCCGTGGCCTCTGACAGTGATGTCACCCGTGAGGACTAGCTGTGGCCTCTTGACAGTCATGTCACCCGTGAGGACTGGCCGTGGCCGCTGACAGTCATGTCACCCGTGAGGACTGGCTGTGGCCTCTGACAGTGATGTCACCCGTGAGGACTGGCTGTGGACTGACAGTGATGTCACCCGTGAGGACTGGCTGTGGCCGCTGACAGTGATGTCACCCGTGAGGACTGGCTGTGGTCGCTGACAGTGATGTCACCCGTGAGGACTGGCTGTGGCCTCTGACAGTGATGTCACCCGTGAGGACTGGCCGTGGCCTCCGACAGTGATGTCACCCGTGAGGACTGGCCGTGGCCTCCGACAGTGATGTCACCCGTGAGGACTGGCTGTGGCTGCTGACAGTGATGTCACCCGTGAGGACTGGCTGTGGCCGCTGACAGTGATGTCACCCGTGAGGACTGGCTGTGGCCGCTGACAGTGATGTCACCCGTGAGGACTGGCTGTGGCCTCTGACAGTGATGTCACCCGTGAGGACTGGCTGTGGCCGCTGACAGTGATGTCACCCGTGAGGACTGGCTGTGGCCGCTGACAGTGATGTCACCCGTGAGGACTGGCTGTGGCCGCCGACAGTGATGTCACCCGTGAGGACTGGCCGTGGCCTCCGACAGTGATGTCACCCGTGAGGACTGGCCGTGGCCTCCGACAGTGATGTCACCCGTGAGGACTGGCTGTGGCCTCTGACAGTGATGTCACCCGTGAGGACTGGCTGTGGCTGCTGACAGTGATGTCACCCGTGAGGACTGGCTGTGGCCTCTGACAGTGATGTCACCCGTGAAGACTGGCTGTGGCCGCTGACAGTGATGTCACCCAGGAGGACCAGCTGTGGCTGCTGACAGTGATGTCCCCTGTGAGGACCGGCTATGACCGCCCACAGTGATGTCACCCAGGAGGACTGACTGTGATCACCAAAAGTAGTGTCACACAGGAGGACTGGCTGTGGCCTCTGACAGTGATGTCACCCGTGAGGACTGGCTGTGGCCTGACAGTGATGTCACCCGTGAGGACTGGCCGTGGCCTCTGACAGTGATGTCACCCGTGAGGACTGGCCGTGGCCTCTGACAGTGATGTCACCCGTGAGGACTAGCTGTGGCCTCTTGACAGTCATGTCACCCGTGAGGACTGGCCGTGGCCGCTGACAGTCATGTCACCCGTGAGGACTGGCTGTGGCCTCTGACAGTGATGTCACCCGTGAGGACTGGCTGTGGACTGACAGTGATGTCACCCGTGAGGACTGGCTGTGGCCGCTGACAGTGATGTCACCCGTGAGGACTGGCTGTGGCCGCTGACAGTGATGTCACCCGTGAGGACTGGCTGTGGCCTCTGACAGTGATGTCACCCGTGAGGACTGGCCGTGGCCTCCGACAGTGATGTCACCCGTGAGGACTGGCCGTGGCCTCCGACAGTGATGTCACCCGTGAGGACTGGCCGTGGCCGCTGACAGTGATGTCACCCGTGAGGACTGGCTGTGGCCGCTGACAGTGATGTCACCCGTGAGGACTGGCTGTGGCTGCTGACAGTGATATCACCCGTGAGGACTGGCTGTGGCCGCTGACAGTGATGTCACCCGTGAGGACTGGCTGTGGCCGCTGACAGTGATGTCACCCGTGAGGACTGGCTGTGGCCTCTGACAGTGATGTCACCCGTGAGGACTGGCTGTGGCTGCTGACAGTGATGTCACCCGTGAGGACTGGCTGTGGCCGCTGACAGTGATGTCACCCGTGAGGACTGGCTGTGGCCGCCGACAGTGATGTCACCCGTGAGGACTGGCTGTGGCCGCCGACAGTGATGTCACCCGTGAGGACTGGCTGTGGCCTCCGACAGTGATGTCACCCGTGAGGACTGGCTGTGGCCTCTGACAGTGATGTCACCCGTGAGGACTGGCTGTGGCTGCTGACAGTGATGTCACCCGTGAGGACTGGCTGTGGCCTCTGACAGTGATGTCACCCGTGAAGACTGGCTGTGGCTGCTGACAGTGATGTCACCCGTGAGGACTGGCTGTGGCTGCTGACAGTGATGACACCCGTGAGGACTGGCTGTGGCCTCTGACAGTGATGTCACCCGTGAGGACTGGCTGTGGCTGCTGACAGTGATGTCACCCGTGAGGACTGGCTGTGGCTGCTGACAGTGATGTCACCCGTGAGGACTGGCTGTGGCTGCTGACAGTGATGTAACCCGTGAGGACTGGCTGTGGCCTCTGACAGTGATGTCACCCGTGAGGACTGGCTGTGGCTGCTGACAGTGATGTCACCCGTGAGGACTGGCTGCACCTTTTCCAGCTCTTGGTCCTGGCGATTCATGAGCGTCTTCCATTGCTCGTACAGTTCAGGCTCCGAATTCTGGATGTCTTTCAGAGTTCCCTCTCGCTGGATCGTCCCATCCTTCATGGCAATAATCTGAAAAAGTGGAAAGTAAGAAGATGACGGAAGAGGAAGAACTGTGCGGAACAATCTATACATGCCCCGCCCTCTATCATGACCCAGCCCTCTATACATGGCCCCGCCCTCTACATAGGCTGCCAGTACTCTCCAAGCTGCGTCACCTATTTGTAGTTTATAGTGATTGGGCCACATTTACTATAATGTCTGCACCTTTTTTTTTAGGAGGAAAAATTATGTTTTATTTCTTACTCGCATTTACTATGGAAATTGCACCTGTTTTTTAGAGGCATTTGAGCCTCGTTCATTTTTTTTGATTTCTTTAGACTATTTACGTAGGTGCACGTTTTCTTGCGCCGGTTTTTAGTCTCACAAACAGTCTACCCTAGGGCTGGTGTACTTTTCTTCATCTGTACTGAGAAGTGAGCTGCGCCACATTTTGCCTACTTTCGTGGCAACGTGCTACTGTCCGCTCACTTGCGCCACCAGTCTTAGTGAATATGAACCCATGTAACTGAAAAACAACCACCAGAGGGCAGACCAATAACAAGACACCAAGTCTAATACATCAACGGCTGTGTGACTATTAATAAATAATCGCCAAAAGACAAACAGACGAATAAAACGCCTGCCTGACTATATGCCTCGATAGATGTGTCCCATTCTGTCCTGAGATGTAGTGTAAAGCATAGGGGCTGGACTATGATAGCTCAACTTAAGGCTCCAGCTAAGGTAAAACAGCAGTTCATAACCGTACCATAAAGGGGCAGAGCCGCAGTATAAAGCACAGTGCTTAGGTCTGAGGCTTCATCAGCATGTATGGCTGGTACTTCCCACAAATATCCTACAATCTGCCTGGGCTCAGGGGCGCCCCTTACCCAGTCAGCGTGCGGCAGGTACTGCAGCTTGTGTGTGACCAGCACAGTCGTCGTCTTGTTGTCTCGCAGCATCTTTAGAATACCGTCCTGCATGAGGTGGTCGCTCAGGTGAATGTCCAGAGCGGAGAACGGGTCGTCCTGTGGGAAATGAACCTCGCGATTATAACTGTGAGCTCGCTGGACACCAATTCCAACCCAATACCCCCCAGTAAAGAACACAATGCGACAAACTCTCAGCTGTGAATGGTGAGGAAATGGCCCACAAGAGATTTATCTGCATTGCCCACAGCAACCAACCACAGCACAGCTTTCATTTAGTTTCTGCTGATGAATAGTGAAAGCTGCGCTGTGATTGGTCGGTACGGACTGTTTCTATTAGGTGATTGGAGGGTTAGAAGACTGGACCAGGCCCTAAACTACTTTTCACTCGTTACTTTCTCTCGCTCCCATTCCTCCTCCTCCTCCTCCTGTTTTGTTCTCATTCGCAGCTTAAATCCTATTTCCTGGTTTGTCATGTGACTGCTGTCCCATCATGCCTTGGGAAAGTGCGATTTGTCCTGACACCAGCAGATCATGTGACACTAACCACGCCCCTTGTTCCTATGTCCTACACTACAAGGCTCCAGAGCAGGACGTAACCAACAGCAACTGAATACTGAAACCGATCTTCTGCAGGGAGTAATGGCGGCCACTGACGGTGGAATAAATGGTAGAACAGCAATATCTGCTGGAGGGACACATTTATATTACTGTTATATAGAAGGATTGCGCTGCAGGAGAGAATTATTTTACGTAAATAGAAGTTCCTTTTTGTAGATCCTCAATCAATGTGGTCATATGCCAACCTCACAATCTAACACCGGTATGGAAACCTGTTGTGAAATGAAAAAGCGCACTATGGTGTAGCAAATTCCAAGTACTTGACGCACCATGTGAATAGATTATACTCACAGGATTTCTTGTTAGTAGATGCGTGTAAAAACTAGATGGTATCTTCAATAGAACTCTGTTGGAGGAAGAGAACTATAGTGTAGCATGTAATTACACTTGACACGCTTGCTACAAGATTGTACTCACAGAATATCCTTTGTAAGATGCATGGAAATATATCTGCGCAGTCTTCACAGACGGCTGGGCAGGTGGAGCCGGCAAGGATCAAGACACTTGAGCAGGAAAAATCCCAAATATCGATCCGACAGATGAAACACTTCTACACCTGGATGACAGTGAACCACAGCTTCCCAAAAGGACTGGCAAGTAGGATGGATGCGCACCAAAGGGTCAGATAAAAGTTGTTTAATAAAAACAGAAATTACAGCTAAAAAACATATATTAAAAGTCTCTGAAATGCCCGACCCGGGTTTCGCCGTGATGCTTCGTCTGGGGCGTTGATTAGTAATTGGATTCCACAGAGTTTAAATTAGCAGGAGACCTCCCCTGTACCACGTCATGAACACATTCACAAGAATACAAGGTAAGAACAATTATATACAAGCAGACACATATGGACAAAGAATATATATAAAATTACACATAAAAAAGGAGATTTTTGTGAAACTCACCTGTAAAATCTTTTTCTCGTCTTTTCCATTGGGGGACACAGACCATGGGTATAGCTTAGAGGTATTAGTAGGAGGGACACTATGCAAATGAAAGAGCTCCTCTTCCTCGGGCTATACCCCCAGACTCCACCAGGAGGAACTCAGGCGTTGCACAAGCAGTAGGAGAAGGAGCAAGAAAAAATCATGGAAACCATCGGACCAAGCCATAAGGTCCAACCAGAAACAGAAAAACTGAACTAAAGACCCCTCCTGCAACAGGAATAATGGGTGGGAGCTGTGTCCCCCAATGGAAAAGACGAGAAAAAGATTTTACAGGTGAGTTTCACAAAAATCTCCTTTTCTCGTGCTTTTTTCCATTGGGGGACACAGACCATGGGACGTCCAAAAGCAGTCCATGGGGTGGGAAAAAATATCAGCACCGCCAGGAGGAACGCCCCAACGGTCAAACAGGAACCACAGCCTGCAAAACCCTGCGGCCAAAGCCGCATCAGCCGAAGCCAGTGAATGCAACTGACAAAAATTTGCAAAGGTATGCAAGGACGACCAGGTGGCCGCCGTACACAGCTGAGACGCAGAGGCACGACTGCGTCTTGCCCAGGAAGCCCCCTCCGCCCCAATGGAGTGAGCGGCAATTCTAGCCGGGGGAACTCCACCACAAGCGTGACAAGCCGCGGAAATAGCCAAGCAGATCCAGAGCGCCAAGAACGGCGGACGGAAGCAGTAGCCGCGAGACACACCTTCAGGACCCGTACAACATCCAGGGAATGCAGAGTGCGTTCCTTGGGGTTAGCCGGAGAAGGACAAAAGGAAGGCAGGACAAGATCCTCATCAAGGCGGAAGGGAGAGACCACCCTGGGCAAAAAGAAGGGGACTGGACGGAGCACAACTTAATCCTGGTGGAAAACCAGAAAGGCTCCTGACAGGAAAGAGCGGCCAGCTCCGACACCAGTCTGACTTAAAAGCTCGTGATGGGACGTGAACTCACAGCCACTGCATAATAGCCCAGAACTTTAATCACTACGCTATGTAGCTGTATCAGAAGCTATGGTCACAAGGAAGTCCAGATGAGAACAGTCAGAGAGACCCTCCTCAAAGGCTCGAAGGGGGCCGACTGCAGAGCGCGCAGAACCAAATTGAGATCCCAAGGAGACAAAGGGGGAACATACGGGGAACCGAATGCGCCACCCCCGAAGAAAGGTCACCACCGGACCCTTAAGAGCAAGGGACCTCTGACGGCCCGCGCCGAAACCTGACCTTACAGGGAACTAAGCGACAGTCCCTGCACAAGCCCAGACTGAAGAAAAGACAGTACCATCAAGATGGAAAACCGAAGGGGAGGGAACCCCGAACCCTCAAAAAAGGATAGGAAGGCCATCCAGGTACGATAGTAAATCCGGGAGGAAGAAGACTTCCCCGGACTGATCATGGTCCTAACCACTGAATCCGAGAACCCCATCTTTATCAGGATGGCGGTTTCAACAGTCACGCCGGTAAACGAAGAGACCGCAAATTCCGGTGGAAGAACGGGCCCTGAGACAGTAGGTCCTGTCCGTCGGGAAGAGGCCATGGGGCGTCCGCCAGCAACCGAGCCACGTCCGAAAAAACCACGCGCGGCGAGGCCACTCTGGGGTGATGAGAACGGTCGGAGTCCCTTCCGCCTCGAACTGGCGTAGACCCTTTGGTAGGAGAGGAAAACAGAGGAGGCTGAAGTCCTGCCACGGAGACACCTGCGCATCCATCCGTACGCCTCCGGATCTCGGGCGCGAGCCAGGACCACTGGGATCTTGTTGTTGAACCCGGACGCCATTAAGTCCACATCCGGACGGTCCCATCTGTGGCAGATTTCCTCGAACCCTTCTGGATGCAGAGACCACTCGCTTGGATCCACCGTGTTGTGGCTTAGAAAGTCCGCTGTCCAGTTGTCCACTCCTGGAATGCAAACTGCTGACAACACCGGAACGTGCGTCTCCGCCCACGTCAGAATTCTCTTCACCTCCTGCATCACCATCCGGCTGCGGGTCCCGCCCTGATGGTCGATATAGGCCACGGCCGCGGCATTGCCCGTTTGAACCCGCACTGGGAGGCCCGCAAGGAGAGAGGTCCAATAGGAGAGAGAGAGCGGAAAAAATCGCCCTCAGTTCCAGAAAGTTGATTGGAAGGCGAGACTCTGCCGCCGACCAAATTCCTTGAACCGTGCGAGACTGGAAAACGCCCCCCCCAACCCAGGATGCTGGCATCGGTGGCGGCGATCGTCCAGGAGAATGCGAGAAAGGAACTCCCCGACCTCAGGTTCTTTGGGAACAGCCACCAAGGGAGAGCTGCCCGAACCCGCTGAAAGGTAAAGGATCTCCTGTTGCGCCAGGCGAGTGTGAAACTGGGCATATGGAAGGCCTCGAAAGAGGCTACCATAAGACCCAGGACCTGCAAGTATTCCCGAATGGAGAGGCACGGGGAGCGCAGCAGATGCGACACTGCCCCCTGGACCTGGGAGGACTTGAAGGCTGGTAGAATACTTAGGCAGCCGAGGTGTCCAAAATCACCCTCCGGAAGGAGAGCCTCTGGGACGGGAAGAGGCAGGAGTTTGGGAAAGTTACCAGCCAGCCGAACCGTTCCAGGGTCTGAACAGTGATCCGGACGCTGTCCGTGGTCTGCGGTAGAGAGGGGGGCCTCTATCCGGATATCGTCCCGATAGGGCAGCAAAGGAATGCCCCTGGTACGAAGAAGCGCCATGAGCGGTCCAGGACCGTGGCAAGGACCCGCGGGGTGGTCGCCAACCCGAAGGAAGGGCGACAAACTGACAGTGTCGACCCATAATGGCGAAGCGCAGGAATCGATGGTGGGATTCCGCAATCGGGACATGTGATAGGCCTAGGAGCAGCAGGGCGGGCTGACTGGGCCCTCTAGTGCCGGGAAGGCTGGTGCAAAGGAAGGCCTCTTTGCGGGCGACCTGAGACCCCCGGCGGAGGAAGCAGGCGACGGCCTACCAGATGAGAAACGGCAAAAGGCATGCAGAGATGAACTCGTCCAGCTGATCCCCATAAGGTCTGGAAACCCCAAAGGGGAGATTAGCAAGGGAACGCTTGGTGGAGGCGTCAGCGTCCCACACCTTCAATCAGATCTCTTCGCGCTGAGTGACAGAGATGGCCAACCTGCGGGCAAAGAGGGAAACAATGTCCCTAGAAGCTTCGCAAAGAATCTTAGAAGCCTGAGACATCTGGAGAACCAACTCCAGTGTGTTAGTAGCCGCATCTCGTACCGCCAGTTCCTGGTGGTGGTGTTGTAACCACACCGAGAGAGCACTGGCTACCCCTGCTGAGTGAAAGGTAGGTCACAGGGACGCGCTGCCAGCGAAAAAAGGACCTGGAAGAGAGTCTATGCGTCTGTCTACAGCATCCTGGAAAGAGGAACTGACTAAGACAGGAAGGGCCACATAATTGGCTAATCCGGCCACCGGAGGATCCACCTTAGGGGGAGGAGACACCTCTCCTCGCCGTCAGCAGGGAAAGGAAAGTATATTCATGCGCTGGGTGGTCGAGAACCTTATTAAGACCACCCCAGGCCCTGGACATGACCGCGGAAAAATCCCTCATGGACCGGGAACATGGTAGTCTCCGACTGCCTGGACGGAAAAAGGGGGAACTCCTGACCAGTGGAAGGAGGAGAATCCCCTTGGAGAATAAAGGTGTCTCGGACAGTCACCACTAAGTCAGCCACCCTGGTGGAGAGCTTAGGCGAGGGGTCCCGCTCCATGACCTAATCAGAGCCGGAAATTCTCCTTCAGACTTGCGCTCCCTAAGGGAGGGGAGAGTCGCCCGAACGCGCCTCTAGACGAGGGGGGGGGGGGGGGGGGAGCCAGAGCCATCCGAGGAGGGATGCTGCTGCTCACGCTCCCTGTTAGTAGTCGGGCGTCTTCTGTGGAAAACCACTTAGAGAGGTGGTTGGCGTCACAGGATTTGAAAATGCCCTATAGTCCAAAAAGGACCTGGCTCGTCCGAGCCGGATAATTCTCCTTCGGATTACTCTCCCTAGGGAGGGGGAAGAGCAGTCCGCAAGCGCCACCGGCGAGGTGAGGGGGGTGGAGAGACGGAGACATCCGAGGTGGGATGCTGCCGCTCACGCTGCCTCTTCGTAGTCAGTCACCCACTGTGGGGACCACTGAGAGAGATGGAGTCGTTAGCGCCACAGGATTAAAGGACATGGTTGCCTTGGCGACTAAGACCAATTTAGCGGCCGCGCTGGACATGGCAGATGCCCAAGCGGGGACCGCAGGCCCCCAGGGACGTGGAGGAGGGGTGGAGGAGGGGGGTAAGGCAGGGATGCAGGTAATACTTATCTGCTCCTGCAGAACTTCTCCCTCGACTCCAGGACCAGCAGGGATGCACCTCATCAGGCTTCTGACTCCTTGTCCAGGAGTGCAGTGTTCTGGTGGAGGGTGGCAGCAGGAGACCCAGTAGCTGGTGGGATACCGGAGCTGCAGGTCGAGCCCGGATCCACTTGTCTTCTTTGGGGGGCAATGGAGGCAGCCAGGCAGCGTCCAAGGACGGCAGCGGGCATTCCACGGGGGACCAGGAAGGCGCCATGCCGACCTGTGTCCCCATCTAGAATAATATAAACAATTTTTGAAGGCTGAAAGGGGCTTTGAACTCAGAAAGCCTGGACATGGGGCAGCAGCAGCAGTACCACTGAGCTACCAGCTTGCCTGGCACAAAACGGAGTAGAGTGATGAGGAGCTGCACGGCCATGAGTAAACAGAGTCTCCGGTGTAAGGAGAGTCAGAGCGGCATGCCGAGGCTCCGCCTCCCCGAACGCGTCATTATGGCGCGAAAAAAGCGCGCGAAAATAAGCGCGCGCGCGAAAATATGCGCTCGCGAAAATATGCGCGAAAATAAGCGCACGCGCGAAAATACGCGCGAAAATAAGCGCACGCGCGAAAATAAGCGCACGCGCGAAAATAAGCGCACGCGCGCGGAAATAAGCGCGCGCGTGATTTAAACAAACACCACGTGGAGGAGCGGCCTGTCGGCGGGCGCTGAGGGAGCGCAGCAGCCAAGGCCCGACGAGAGAAGCGCTGAAGCCCACAGTTTAAGGGGGAAGAGATGCCAGTACTCCAGTGCCAAAATGAAGAAAGTGCCCCATCAGGATCCTTCTTCAAGCTCACCCAGGTAGCCACAGACAAATAGACACAGAGGGAGGGGGAGGGATTGGGCAACACTTATCTGCTCAGCATGCTCCCTCGATGTCCAGACCAGCAGGGATGCGCCTCTTCAGACTTCTGACTCCAATCCAGGAGAACAGTGCTCTGGAGGAGGGTAGGCAGCAGGCGTCCCAGCAGCTGGTGGGATGCCGGAGCTAACAGGTCGAGCCCGGATCCACTTATCTTCTTGGGGGGAAATGGAGGCAGCCAGGCAACGTCCCAAAGACGGCGGCGGGCACTCCACGGGGGACCAGGAAGGCGCCATGCCGACCTGTGTCCCCATCTAGAATAAAAATAACAAAAAGGAGTAGAATCAGAGAGTGTCAACCTCCTTCACCAGACACTAAGCAAAGACTGAGTTCCTCCTGGTGGAGTCTGGGGGTATAGCCCGAGGAGGAGGAGCTCTTTCATTTGCATAGTGTCCCTCCTACTAATACCTCTAAGCTATACCCATGGTCTGTGTCCCCCAATGGAAAAAAGCACGAGAAATATATATATATATAAAAATATATGGGGCAATGTATTGGTGGCAAATATATTAGAATAGACAGGCATTAACATCACACTCAATATTCAATCCTTGAGGCTGAATGGTTCCTAAAAGGAACATCCATTCAACCTCTTTTTTGTTTATTAAGGAGATAAAGTCCCCTCCACGGGTAGGTGTGCGCACAAGTTCTAATCCAAAAAAGCGCAAACCTCTAGGATTTTTATTGCGACAGATTTTAATATTACGTATGTGTTCCTGCATACGAGTTTTTAGACTGCGTGTAGTCCTGCCGACATATTGGAGGCCACAGGGGCACTCCAAAAGATAAATTACGCCAACATTATTGCAGGAAAATTGGCCCCTAATTTTCAAAGTGATATCCTTGGTTTTATTGCTTATAATGGTATCCACAAACCTTTCTCGGTCTTTTTGGATACGGTTTTTGCAGGGTAAGCAAAAGCCGCACCATGTAAACCTGCCTTTATGTGTGCTAATGCGTTTTTTACTAGTAGCGAGACTTGCACTCCGGACCAATTTATTGGTAAGATTGTCGGCTCTTGTAAAGACTACAGGAGGCCTAGCTGGTAAATCTTTACTAAGTACAGGATCGTTCTGAAGGATATGCCAGTTTTTACTGATCATATTTTTAATACAACCCATCTTGCTATTATATCGAGTCAGAAATGTATATCTGAAATCCTTCTTATGTTCATATTTATTATTAGTTGTCTGAAAAGTAATATCAGTGCGTTTCTGTTCTACTTCCTCCTTACAGTGATCTAAAAATTCAGTCTCATATCCCTTTTCCAAGAATCTGTTTTTGATCAATTGTCCTTGTTCTCTGTAGTCTTCTAACTTACTACAATTTTTTGAGATACGTTGGAATTGGTTTTTAGGGATGTTTTTTAGCCATGATGGATGATGACAACTATTTAGCTCAATATACGTATTAACATCAAACCGTTTTGAAGAAGGTCTTAGTTTTTAATCTCCCATCTTCCACAAATATAACCAAATCTAGGAAATCTACAGAAACCGCACTGATATGACTAGTGAATTTTAAATTAAAATTATTTATGTTAATGCCCGCTATGAAGGTATCTAGACCCTCCCTCTCACCTAGCCAGATGAGAAGGCAGTCGTCTATATATCTTCGCCACACTAATAGCTGTCCCCCTCCCAAATCTTTTTTAAGAATCTGGTCAATATTCTCCCTCTCCCACATTGTCATAAAAAGATTGCCAGAATGCTGAAGATAAAAATCTGACTCACAATTATTTTCTTTATAAAGATAATTTTTATCTTCAGCATTCTGGCGTGGCGATGGGGTCGAAATTCGCCCCAAGCCTCGCCAATCTTTTTATGACAATGTGGGAGAGGGAGAATATTGACCAGATTCTTAAAAAAGATTTGGGAGGGGGACAGCTATTAGTGTGGCGAAGATATATAGACGACTGCCTTCTCATCTGGCTAGGTGAGAGGGAGGGTCTAGATACCTTCATAGCGGGCATTAACATAAATAATTTTAATTTAAAATTCACTAGTCATATCAGTGCGGTTTCTGTAGATTTCCTAGATTTGGTTATATTTGTGGAAGATGGGAGATTAAAAACTAAGACCTTCTTCAAAACGGTTTGATGTTAATACGTATATTGAGCTAAATAGTTGTCATCATCCATCATGGCTAAAAAACATCCCTAAAAACCAATTCCAACGTATCTCAAAAAATTGTAGTAAGTTAGAAGACTACAGAGAACAAGGACAATTGATCAAAAACAGATTCTTGGAAAAGGGATATGAGACTGAATTTTTAGATCACTGTAAGGAGGAAGTAGAACAGAAACGCACTGATATTACATCTCAGACAACTAATAATAAATATGAACATAAGAAGGATTTCAGATATACATTCCTGACTCGATATAATAGCAAGATGGGTTGTATTAAAAATATGATCAGTAAAAACTGGCATATCCTTCAGAACGATCCTGTACTTAGTAAAGATTTACCAGCTAGGCCTCCTGTAGTCTTTACAAGAGCCGACAATCTTACCAATAAATTGGTCCGGAGTGCAAATCTCGCTACTAGTAAAAAACGCATTAGCACACATAAAGGCAGGTTTACATGGTGCGGCTTTTGCTTACCCTGCAAAAACCGTATCCAAAAAGACCGAGAAAGGTTTGTGGATACCATTATAAGCAATAAAACCAAGGATATCACTTTGAAAATTAGGGGCCAATTTTCCTGCAATAATGTTGGCGTAATTTATCTTTTGGAGTGCCCCTGTGGCCTCCAATATGTCGGCAGGACTACACGCAGTCTAAAAACTCGTATGCAGGAACACATACGTAATATTAAATATTAAAATCTGTCACAATAAAAACCCTAGAGATTTGCGCTTTTTTGGATTAGAACTTGTGCGCACACCTACCCGTGGAGGGGACTTTATCTCCTTAATAAACAAAAAAGAGGTTGAATGGATGTTTCTTTTAGGAACCATTCAGCCTCAAGGATTGAATATTGAGTGTGATGTTAATGCCTGTCTATTCTAATATATTTGCCAGCAATACATTGCCCCATATATTTTTATATATTTTTATGTGTAATTTTATATATATTCTTTGTCCATATGTGTCTGCTTGTATATAATTGTTCTTACCTTGTATTCTTGTGAATGTGTTCATGACGTGGTACAGGGGAGGTCTCCTGCTAATTTAAACTCTGTGGAATCCAATTACTAATCAACGCCCCAGACGAAGCATCACGGCGAAACCCGGGTCGGGCATTTCAGAGACTTTTAATATATGTTTTTTAGCTGTAATTTCTGTTTTTATTAAACAACTTTTATCTGACCCTTTGGTGCGCATCCATCCTACTTGCCAGTCCTTTTGGGAAGCTGTGGTTCACTGTCATCCAGGTGTAGAAGTGTTTCATCTGTCGGATCGATATTTGGGATTTTTCCTGCTCAAGTGTCTTGATCCTTGCCGGCTCCACCTGCCCAGCCGTCTGTGAAGACTGCGCAGATATATTTCCATGCATCTTACAAAGGATATTCTGTGAGTACAATCTTGTAGCAAGCGTGTCAAGTGTAATTACATGCTACACTATAGTTCTCTTCCTCCAACAGAGTTCTATTGAAGATACCATCTAGTTTTTACACGCATCTACTAACAAGAAATCCTGTGAGTATAATCTATTCACATGGTGCGTCAAGTACTTGGAATTTGCTACACCATAGTGCGCTTTTTCATTTCACAACAGGTTTCCATACCGGTGTTAGATTGTGAGGTTGGCATATGACCACATTGATTGAGGATCTACAAAAGGAACTTCTATTTACGTAAAATAATTCTCTCCTGCAGCGCAATCCTTCTATATAACTTTACTCAGCTGACTTTTCCCACATTGTCTTTGGATTTGCAGCGCTAGAGAGGACAAGTATTTTCAACAGAGACTTCATTTTATTTTATTACATTTTTATTACTGGCACAACCCCTTTAAATGAAGGAGTGTCGGAGGCTTCCATGCAGAGCGTGTGGGTAATAGGGGCAATTCTGTGGGAGGTCTGAAGTGGACACAAGATGGGCGCTGCAGCCACGCTGCGGTTTATGGTGCCCATGGAGAAAGGGGACACCTATAAGGGTAATGTGGCTGACGACGACCCCCATGTGGTGTTCTGTGGCAGCAGACACCGGCTAAATGGTGCCAAGCCTCAATCTACAGAATCACAAAGCCAAGAGGATGGGGCCACGGGAAAGTCAGCGTTAAGGGCCCTGCCTGAAGGACAATCATCAAGCAATAGTGAATGTTGGGGAAACGATCACCACCGATCATTCCTCCCTCATTCAGTTCTAGGGATTATCACATCTCTGATCATAGAGGAAGATCTGCGGCCGATAACCGGGCGTCTCATCCCGATTACACAGGAGATGTGCTGCAGATAATCGGGCGTCTCATCCTGATTACACAGATGTGCTGCAGATAACGGGGGTCATTCATCCTGATTACACAGGAGATGTGCTGCAGATAACCAGGGGGCATTCATCCTGATTACACAGGAGATGTGCTGCAGATAACCGGGGGTCATTCATCCTCATTACACAGGAGATGTGCTGCAGATAATCGGGCGTCTCATCCTGATTACACAGGAGATGTTCTGCAGATAACCGGGGTCATTTATCCTGATTACACAGGAGATGTGCTGCAGATAACCGGGGGTCATTCATCCTCATTACACAGGAGATGTGCTGCAGATAACCGGGGGTCATTCATCCTCATTACACAGGAGATGTGCTGCAGATAACCGGGGGTAATTCATCCTCATTACACAGATGTGCTGCCGATAATCGGGCGTCTCTCATCCTGATTACACAGGAGATGTGCTGCAGATAACGGGATCATTCATCCTGATTACACAGGAGATGTGCTGCAGATAATCGGGCGTCTCTCATCCTGATTACACGGGAGATGTGCTGCTAATTGTTGCGTTATCTGGACACCCTGTGGGACGCGTTATCTGGAGACCCTGTGGGATGCGTTATCTGGACACCCTGTGGGACGCGTTATCTGGACACCCTGTGGGATGCGTTATCTGGACACCCTGTGGGATGCGTTATCTGGACACCCTGTGGGATGCGTTATCTGGACACCCTGTGGGATGCGTTATCTGGACACCCTGTGGGATGCGTTATCTGGGCACCCTGTGGGATGCGTTATCTGGAGACCCTGTGGGATGCGTTATCTGGACACCCTGTGGGATGCGTTATCTGGACACCCTGTGGGATGCGTTATCTGGACACCCTGTGGGATGCGTTATCTGGACACCCTGTGGGATGCGTTATCTGGAGACCCTGTGGGATGCGTTATCTGGACACCCTGTGGGATGCGTTATCTGGACACCCTGTGGGATGCGTTATCTGGACACCCTGTGGGATGCGTTATCTGGACACCCTGTGGGATGCGTTATCTGGACACCCTGTGGGATGCGTTATCTGGAGACCCTGTGGGATGCGTTATCTGGACACCCTGTGGGATGCGTTATCTGGACACCCTGTGGGATGCGTTATCTGGACACCCTGTGGGATGCGTTATCTGGAGACCCTGTGGGATGCGTTATCTGGAGACCCTGTGGGATGCGTTATCTGGAGACCCTGTGGGATGCGTTATCTGGACACCCTGTGTGTTGCGTTATCTGGAGACCCTGTGGGATGCGTTATCTGGGCACCCTGTGGGATGCGTTATCTGGACACCCTGTGGGATGCGTTATCTAGAGACCCTGTGGGATGCGTTATCTGGAGACCCTGTGGGATGCGTTATCTGGAGACCCTGTGGGATGCGTTATCTGGGCACCCTGTGGGATGCGTTATCTGGAGACCCTGTGGGATGCGTTATCTGGAGACCCTGTGGGATGCGTTATCTGGGCACCCTTTGGGATGCGTTATCTCTAGTCATATACTGGTATATACTATACCAATAGCTCCAGGTTCACAGCTCACACATACAGCAGACAAGAGGTAAATGCTCACCAGAAACACAACGCTCGCCTGCTGGTACAGCGCCCTCGCCACGCTAATGCGCTGCCGCTGACCCCCGGACAGGTTAATCCCCTGAAATACAAGATATGGAACCATTATAAAAAAGGAAAAGGTTTCTATTAATGGACTGCAATGTTATTGGCAACTGATACATCCGTCTGTCCAGGTCCAGCAGTCATTTCACATGTCCAAGCAGCAGGGAATCACTGATCCGAACATGGTGCCCCCTGGTGGCCACATACCAGCATTACTCACCCGTTCTCCAATCTGCGTCTGATCTCCATGTGGCAGGATGTCGATATCTGGCTGCAGGGAACAGGCGTCAATCATGGCTTTATACCTGCAGATACACGGTATGGGATCAATCTATGAGAACAGCGCAGAGCGAAGGGGGAGAACTATGAAAGACAGGGGCAGAGAACATCACCGATCTGCAGTGGCAATGAGCGACTCTCAGTATCATTGGGATAATGGATTCTCAGCAGTGGTCAGTTCACAGCTCTTACAGCAGAGAACCAGCTCCTGAAGTGGCTACAGATTCACAGCTTTTAGGGTCTATTCACATGTCCGTGTGTGTTTTGCGGACAAGAATAGGACATGTTCTATTTTTTTCAGGATCGGAATTGCGGACCCGGAAGTGCGGATCTGCAATTCCGGATCCAGGCAGCACATCGTGCTGCCCCATAGAAATGAATGGGTCCTCCGGGCCCCTGAGCAGGTTTTCTTCATAGGTTCGTCATCTATGTATATACAGGCTCTCTCGTCCTCCGGGCCCCATAGCACTTTTTCTCCATGGGAGTCGGGCCCCCGCCCATCCGATACTGATAACCTATCCTGAGGGTAAGTTATCATTAACCCCTTCACTTCCTGACCAAGCAGACAGTGGCACAAAGACTTAGCAGATCCTCACTTCTGCTTATTAAAGGGGCTCTCAAACGTGATGTTTTCTTCCACCGTAGCGTTCAGGAGCCAGGGCTTCTGGGAGGCGTACGCCACCGCCCCCCGCCTCCTGAAAAAGAGCACAAGGGTTAGCATTAAGTGGGGCGCAATAGAGTGCATGCTCTTCAGCCCAAGCACACTGACCATCTCCATACTGCAATATTTCAGAGGGGGAGGGGAAAGGAAGGGGAGGGTCTAGAAGGGCAGGAAGGGAGAGTAAGAGGAAGAGGAGGGGCTAGAAGGGCAGGGAGGGAGAGTAAGAGGAAGGGGAGGGGCTAGAAGGGCAGGAAGGGAGAGTAAGAGGAAAGGTAGGGGCTATAAGGGCAGGGAGGGAGAGTAAGAGGAAGGGGAGGGGCTAGAAGGGCAGGGAGGGAGAGTAAGAGGAAGGGGAGGGGCTAGAAGGGCAGGAAGGGAGAGTAAGAGGAAGGGGAGGGGCTAGAAGGGCACGAAGGGAGAGTAAGAGGAAGGGGAGGGGCTAGAAGGGCACGAAGGGAGAGTAAGAGGAAGGGGAGGGGCTAGAAGGGCACGAAGGGAGAGTAAGAGGAAGGGGAGGGGCTAGAAGGGAGAGTAAGAGGAAAGGTAGGAGCTATAAGGGCAGGGAGGGAGAGGAAGGGGAGGGGCTAGAAGGGCAGAGTGAGAGGGAGCAGTTAGAAGGGGAGGAAGTGAGTGAGGGGGTAGGGGGACTAGAAAGGCAAGAAGTGGGAGGAAAAGAAGTGGTTAAAAGGGCAGAGAGGGAGAGGAATGGGAGGTGCTAGAAGAGCAAACAGGGATAGTGAGAGGAAGGGGAGGGGCAAGGAGGGCAGGAAGTGACAGGGAGGGCAGGGGCATTGAGTTGGAGGGGCTCTCTTTTTTCCCCCTAATCCTCTCATTTTGTGGTGGATGAAAGGGTTGGCGCTGTCACCTGCCGTGTCCATCTCGGGCAGCTGTATGATTGGGGTGATCTCCTGCAGTGTGATGTAGATGTGACTAAGAACCGCACCCGGGACTAGAGTCAGAATGCAGTCTCCGGCCCGAGGCGCTGAAGCCAATGGATTCCACAAATTCTGCGTCTCCTAAACATAAGACCTGGTTTATCAGGAAGATTAGTTCTTGAAGCCGCAATGTCTGCACAGTATCTGCCTGATGAGAAAGTGGTGACAAACCTACGATGGCTTTATGTTCCGAGGAGGGTGGGGAATGACGGCTTTATGTTCCGAGGAGGGTGGGGAATGACGGCTTTATGTTCCGAGGAGGGTGGGGAATGACGGCTTTATGTTCCGAGGAGGGGGGGAATGACGGCTTTATGTTCCGAGGGTGGGGAATGACGGCTTTATGTTCCGAGGAGGGTGGGGAATGACGGCTTTATGTTCCGAGGAGGGTGGGGAATGACGGCTTTATGTTCCGAGGAGGGTGGGGAATGACGGCTTTATGTTCCGAGGAGGGTGGGGAATGACGGCTTTATGTTCCGAGGAGGGTGGGGAATGACGGCTTTATGTTCCGAGGAGGGTGGGGAATGACGGCTTTATGTTCCGAGGAGGGTGGGGAATGACGGCTTTATGTTCCGAGGAGGGTGGGGTATGACGGCTTTATGTTCCGAGGAGGGAGGGGTATGACGGCTTTATGTTCCGAGGAGGGTGGGGTATGACAGCTTTATGTTCCGAGGAGGGCGGGGTATGAACGCTTTAAGTTCCAAGGAGGGCGGGGTATGACCGCATTGCGTTCCGAGGAGGGTGGGGTATGACCACTTTACGCTTTGAGGAGGGCGGGGTATGACTGCTTTACGTTTGAGGAGGGCGGGGTATGACTGCTTTACGTTCCGAGGAGGGAGGGGTATGACCGCTTTACGTTCCGAGGAGGGCAGGGTATGACCGCTTTAAGTTCCAAGGAGGGCGGGGTATGACTGCGTTGAGTTCCGAGGAGGGAGGGGTATGACCGCTTTACGTTCCAAGGAGGGCAGGGTATGACCGCTTTAAGTTCCAAGGAGGGCGGGGTATGACCGTGTTGCGTTCCGCGGAGGGTGGGGTATGACCACTTTACGTTTTGAGGAGTGCAGGATTTGTGACATACATCAGCTCCCAGCAGTTCCCTCCTGTAGCACTGGGTATGTAAGAGAAAGAAGACGGAGCGCCCCCTGTCAGGGGAAGAAGGCGGAGCCCCCGCTGTCAGGGGAAGAAGGCGGAGCGCCCCCTGTCAGAGAAGAAGGCGGAGCGCCCCCTGTCAGAGAAGAAGGCGGAGCGCCCCCTGTCAGGGGAAGAAGGCGGAGTGCCCCCTGTTAGAGGAAGAAGGGGGAGTTCCTTCAGAGTGTGTTGCTGCGCCTCCATACTCTCTTTTATTAGAGTTTGATTTTAGTGATATTTGGAGGCGGTGGGAGGAGTCAATGACGTCACTTTCGGTTTTGTGACCTTTGCCGGCGGTGGGAGGAGTCAGCGACTTTCCATCTCTTTTTATTTATCAAAACGAAGAGCAAATGAATATATAAACAAATGATCTTCAGGAAAAGAGGGAGCAGCGCAACTGGTCGCTATCTGACTTTCCTGCACAGAACCGCGAGGACAATGACCCAGACGTCACCTGATCTCCACATCCATGGCTGCCTCCCGCTCTGCGCTGTAAAACAAGAGACAGGTGTAAGAACATGGAGGGTCTTCAAGACTCCCCCCACTGCGTTAATCCCAGCATTTGAAAGGCACTCGATGGAGCCGACAGAGCCCCCACGCTTTGTCGAGTTGACTGCAGTAAATCCGGTGCGGTATTCCAGCGACCCCCACTGGAGCGCTACCTCCCGCCCCCCCCTCCATATCTCAGGACACTCACCTCATGTCCTCCGCCGTCGCCTCACCGTCAGCAACGCTGGAAAATAAAGCACAAGTCATTAGACGCAGTAAATGGCGGCAATCTGCAGCTGAGCAAACAGATTAGAGGCGATCGTACACGGGACGCTGACTCCAGCACCTGATCACTCAGCGAGGCAGGAGCCACAGCACGCCTCGCACCCCGCCGATAAGAGGATTAATGCACCGTGAATCATGAGCTGAGCGTAAGCCGGCTGACAACCAGTGTGGACACACCACAGAGCCCCCACATATAGATAAGCCGGCTGACAACCAGTATGAACACACTACAGAGCCCCCACATATAGATAAGCCGGCTGACAACCAGTGTGGACACACCACAGAGCCCCCACATATAGATAAGCCGGCTGACAACCAGTGTGGACACACCACAGACCCCCCACATATAGATAAGCTGGATTCCAAAAAAGTTGGGACACTAAACAAATCGTGAATAAAAACTGAATGCAATGATGTGGAGATGGCAAATGTCACTATGTTATTTGTAATAGAAGGTAGATGACGGATCAAACGTTTAATCCGAGTAAATGTATCATTTTAAAGGAAAAATACGTTGATTCAAATTTTCACGGTGTCAACAAATCCCCAAAAAGTTGGGACAAGTAGCAATAAGAGGCTGGAAAAAGTAAATTTGAGCATAACGAAGAGCTGGAAGACCAATTACCACTAATTAGGTCAATTGGCAACATGATTGGGTATAAAAAGAGCTTCTCAGAGCGGCCGTGTCTCTCAGAAGCCAAGATGGGTAGAGGATCACCAATTCCCACAATGTTGCGCAGAAAGATAGTGGAGCAATATCAGAAAGGTGTTACCCAGCGAAAACTGCAAAGACTTTGCATCTATCATCATCAACTGTGCATAACATCATCCGAAGAGTCAGAGAATCTGGAACAATCTCTGTGGTAAGGGTCAAGGCGGTAAAACCATACTGGATGCCCGTGATCTCCGGGCCCTTACACGACACTGCACCACAAACAGGAATGCTACTGTAAAGGAAATCCCAGAATGGGCTCAGGAATACTTCCAGAAACCATTGTCAGTGACCACAATCCACCGCGCCATCCGCCGCTGCCAGCTGACACTCTACAGTGCAAAGAAGAAGCCATTTCTAAGCAAGATCCACAAGCTCAGGCGTTTTCACTGGGCCAGGGGTCATTTACAATGGAGTGCGGCAAAATGGAAGACTGTTCTGTGGTCAGACGAGTCACGATTCAAAGTTCTTTTTGGAAATCTGGGACGCCATGTCATCCGGACCAAAGAGGACAAGGACAACCCAAGTTGTTATCAACGCTCAGTTCAGAAGCCTGCATCTCTGATGGTATGGGGTGGCATGAGTGCGTGTGGCATGGGCAGCTTGCATGTCTGGAAAGGCACCATCAATGCAGAAAAATATATTCAGGTTCTAGAACAACATCTGCTCCCATCCAGACGTCATCTCTTTCAGGGAAGACCCTGCATTTTTCAACAAGATAATGCCAGACCACATTCTGCATCAATCACAACATCATGGCTGCGTAGGAGAAGGATCCGGGTACTGAAATGGCCGGTCTGCAGTCCAGATCTGTCACCTATAGAGAACATTTGGCGCATCATAAAGAGGAAGGTGCAACAAAGAAGGCCCAAGACGATGGAACAGTTAGAGGCCTGTATTAGACAAGAATGGGAGAGCATTCCTATTTCTAAACTTGAGAAACTGGTCTCCTCGGTCCCCAGACGTCTGCTGAGTGTTGTAAGAAGAAGGGGAGATGCCGCACAGCGGGGAAAATGGCCTTGTCCCAACTTTTTAGGGATTTGTTGACACCATGAAATTCTGATTCAACATATTTTTCCCTTAAAATGGTGCATTTTCTCAGTTTAAACTTTTGTTCCGTGATTTATGTTCTATTCTGAATAAAATATTAGAAGTTGGCGCCTCCACATCATTGCATTCAGTATTTATTCACGATTTGTATAGTGTCCCAACTTTTTGGGAATCCGGTTTGTATAAGCTGGCTGACAACCAGTGTGGACACACCACAGACCCCCCACTTATAGATAAGCCGGCTGACAACCAGTGTGGACGCACTACTGACCCCCCCCCCCCCCAGTTCTGGAGTTCTCACCTGTTCCAGAATACGTCCCCGGAGATCTTGTGCATTTCGCCCAGCGTGGCCATTAAGAGCGAGGACTTCCCGCAGCCGACCTGTCCGACGATCATAGTCAGCTGACCTGGGGGCGGGGAGAACGCCGTCAAATACTGCTGTATAATATACCGGGAGGAGCAGAGCATCATGGGAGAGGAGGAGTAAATCACCTCGAGGAATCCGGATGTCAATGCTTGATAGTGCAGGCGTGCCCTCCGGAGTCCACGTGAAAAAGCCGCTGCTGACCTGCAGAGGAGCATGGGAGTTACCACTGGATGATAGCGGGGCCCCTCCCCCAGAATGCCCCCCCTCCTCCCGTGGATACAGAGTGACCCCCCGCACTCTCCGTGGATATACAGTGACCCCCCTCCTCCCGTGGATACAGTGACACCTCCCCTCCCCGTGGATACACAGTGACACCCACCCTCCCCGTGGATACACAGTGACCCCCCCTCATCCCTGTGAATATACAGTGACACCCCCTCCTCCCCGTGGATACAGTGACCCCCCTCCTCCCCGTGGATACAGTGACCCCCCCTCCCCGTGGATAACAGTGACCCCCCTCCTCCCCGTGGATACACAGTGACCCCCCCTCATCCCTGTGAATATATAGTGACACCCCCTCCTCCCCGTGGATACACAGTTGACCCCCCCTCATCCCTGTGAATATACAGTGACCCCCCTCTCTTCCCCGTGGATAAACAGTGACCCCCCGTACTCCCCATGGATACACAGTGGACCCCCCGTACTCCCCCGTGGATACACAGTGACCCCGATACTCCCCGTGGATACACAGTGACCGCCTCATCCCTGTGAATATAATATAGTGACACCCACTCCTCCCCGTGGATAGACAGTGACCCCCCTCCTCCCCGTGGATAGACAGGACCCCCCCTCCTCCCCGTGGATAGACAGTGACCCCCCTCCTCCCCGTGGATACACAGTGACCCCCGTACTCCCCGTGGATACACAGTGACACCCCTTATCCCTGTGGATAGACAGTGACCCCCCTCCTCCCCGTGGATACACAGTGACCCCCGTACTCCCCGTGGATACAGTGACACCCCTCATCCCTGTGGATACACAGTGACCCCCCCTCCTCCCTGTGGACAAACAGTGACCCCCCCTCCTCCCCGTGAATACACAGTGACCCCGCTCATCCCCGTGGACACACAGTGACCCCCCTCCTCCCCGTGGATAGACAGTGACCCCCATCCTCCCCGTGGATAGACAGTGACCCCCCTCCTCCCCGTGGATAGACAGTGACCCCCCTCCTCCCCGTGGATACAGTGACACCCCTCATCCCTGTGGATAGACAGTGACCCCCCCTCCTCCCCGTGGATACACAGTGACACCCCCTCCTCCCTGTGGATAGACAGTGACCCCCCTTCTCCCCGTGGATACACAGTGACCCCCGTACTCCCCGTGGATACAGTGACACCCCTCATCCCTGTGGATACCACAGTGACCCCCCCTTCTCCCCGTGGATACACAGTGACCCCGCTCATCCCCGTGGACACACAGTGACCCCCCCTCTCATCCCTGTGAATATACAGTGCTCCCCCTCTCTTCCCCGTGCGATACACAGTGATTCCCCCCCCCCACCATGTCGTGGCTTGCAAAATTTGGTGGTTCATCCTCGCCTTTATACAGACTTCCTCTTCCTCCTCCCCTGGGGGTCGCTCTCGGGCCTCCGCTGGGGGCAGCTGACAACGTTCCAATCGTCTCTGATCGGCCTCTTACGATTGACCACCTTGAGGGGCTGAGCGGGGAGAGACTGTGTTGGTGATAGCGGCGGTGGTCAAGGTCATGTGACTCGCATTTCCGGTAACTCACCAGCGCCTGATACTTGTTCTGATGCCCCGTCTTATGGGAGAGCGCACACTTCTCCGTCTCCTCGCCGATCTCCTCGCTGGAGAAGAACTCGCTGAGCTTCTGGACGCTACAAGAAGCCGAAATACAAAACATCAACATTTCAAGACGTCCGCCCCTCACCCAACAAGGTAACGGCGTCTCTGCAGGAGATCAATGGGTCAGGGAGAGCACTAGAAGACAGCCACCACCACTGCTCTGCCACCTACCTGCAGGTCCCAGAGAGCTAACACCACTGCTCAGCCACCGACCTGCAGGTATCATGGAGCGACCACCACTGCTCAGCCACCGACCTGAAGGTATCATGGAGCGACCACCACTGCTCAGCCACCGACCGCCACCTACCTGCAGGTCCCAGAGAGCTACCACCACTGCTCAGCCACCGACCTGCAGGTATCATCGAGCGACCACCACTGCTCAGCCACTGACCTACACTACCTGAAGGTACCACATAGCTGCGACCACTGCTCAGCCACCGACCTGAAGGTATCATGGAGCGACCACCACTGCTCCGCCACCGACCTGAAGGCACTACATAGCTGCCACCAATGCTCAGCCACAGACCTACAGGTATCATCGAGCTACCACCACTGCTCCGCCACCGACCTGAAGGTACCACATAGCTGCACCACTGCTCAGCCACCGACCGCCACCTACCTGCAGGTCCCAGAGAGCTACCACCACTGCTCAGCCACCTACCTGCAGGTACCACATAGCTACCACCATTTCTCAGCCACCGACCACCACCTACCTGCAGGTACCACATAGCTGCCACCACTGCTCGCTCAGCCACTGACTGCCACTTACTGAAGGTACCACATTAGCTACCACTACTGCTCAGCCACCATCCGCCACTTACCTGCAGGTCCCAGAGAGCTACAACCACTGCTCAGCCACTACCGCCACCTACCTGCAGGTACCACATAGCTACCACCAGAGCTCAGTCACTGACCAACACCTACCCACAGCTACCATGGAGCTACCATCCAATCTCAGCCACTGACAGACACTTACCTGCAGGTACCATGGAGCTACCACCACGGCTCAGCCACTGACAGCCACCATTAATCTGCAACTGATCCACTACTTAACTGCACGTCCCACAGATTCCCCTCCCAGTGCCCTCACCCCCATAAGACACTGAATGCCTCCACCCACTACACGCCCGCTTTCAGCACCGCTGCTCACTATCGTTTACCTGACCAGCGCTTTAACGGTGGAGCGGACTACACTGGACAGTAAGAATAATGGCGTCACCAGGATGTGGAAGAGGGAGAGAGAAGCAAAGGCTACGGCCCGGGGAGAAGTCATCGTAGCTCAGGAGATGCACGTGGACACAAATGTCTGGATGAAAAGAGAAGTTATTCATCAATATAAATACTTGTCCCTGGAAAGTGTCACCATACTTCAGTAGGATCCAAAAACCAGGACTCGTCTCCATTCCCTCCTTCACCCACAAAACTACAGCAGATCCGCACTCTGTGTAACCAATGCGAGTTCTACTGAGCGACCAATGAGTCGCTTTCCGATATCTCTGCTCTCCACGCACACCGCCACCGCCGAGCAGCAGAGGATCTCTAGATGTCATGCCTTCAATCGGAAAACAGCATAGTCTAGATCCCCATAGAAGCTTCTGCCCAGACACTTTATTCACTCACAAGATGGGCATCTTGGATTGCTCATAAAATCGTCCCAACTGCCCGACCCGGGTTTTCCTCGGCTTCGTCAGGGGCCTCCTGGATTTTCACAAGTATGGGCGGTATTTGTTAAAACATTGCGATACCTCATTTCCTTGTCCTATCGTTATACATTTAAATATATCATAATATCCTCCTTTTAAAATACCCCCAAAAAGGCATTTTTAAACACAATACTCAGTATATTCAATAATAATTCATTTCATACAACCCATCTGTAGTTGTATTCGGCCCCATTTCCGACACGTCCAACTTCAGATCTAGTTGTAAATAAAGTGTCTTCACATTTAGCCTCATCCGATATCTGAACTTTTCTACCTTACAAAACGGCCAACACGATAAAAACTCCCATCAGACGATCGGGTATCACATGTTCAGAATGGTACCGGGTCGGCTACCGCGTGTCCAGGTATTAGATTTTACTCCTAATAACATACGCGCCGATCTGACGCCCCATTCACTATTTAACCCCTTTGGTTGTTTGGTAGTTAATGAGTGTGATGAAGAATCCACCTCAGTATGACCAAGGAGATACTAGTAGAAAAGTGCAAATCAGGAAGGTATTTTCAGAAAAATCCTCTGGGTTAGAGCGATCATCTCGGGGGTCCACTCTCTGACTAGCGAATGACCCCATCCTACCTGGACAGACACAGGGCAAGTCTAGAGAGACAGTCCCTTCATGATGTACCATCATACCCAAAGACATAGGAGGAGAACCTCACGGGGAACCAGAGGAAGCTTGCTTTAGGTTGGCACAGATTTCTGTTTGGTGCTTAACTATTTTGGAGGAAATGATACCTGCAGACGAATGGTTATAGCGACGGGTGTGAAATTCGCACCCAGTTTTGCAAATCTATTTATGGCGCACTGAGAGAGTGTTTATTATTAGCTTCCACTCCTCGGAAATGAGGGTGGGGGGGGATGGGAACGTAATACTGTGGAGAAGATACATAGACGGCTGTGTGTCTGGAGAGGGCAGGAGGG